>NW_026652280.1:83317287-83399787 GCF_009828535.3 Hylobates moloch
TTTTTTTTTTTTTTTTTTTTTCCGAGATGGAGTCTTGCTCTGTCACCCAGGCTGGAGTGCAGTGGCGCTATCTCGGCTCACTGCAAGCTTCCGCCTCCCAGGTTCACGCCGTTCTCCTGCCTTAGCCTCCCGAGTAGCTGGGACTACAGGAGCCCGCTACCACACCAGGCTAATTTTTTATATTTTTAGTAGAGACGGGGTTTCACCGTGTTAGCCAGGATGGTCTCGATCTCCTGACCTCGTGAGCCACGGTGCCCGGCCCCTAATCTGATTTTTAAGCCCAAAATTTAGATGATTATGAGTGTTTAAATTATTATTCCAAGATTTATGTTTTGTAGGCAGAGAAAATCCTGAAGGAGCAAGAGCGACTGGCCTACATAAACCCCGACCTGGCTTTGGAGGAGAAGAACAAAGGCAACGAGTGTTTTCAGAAAGGTACTGCCTGCAGCTCGGGGATGGGGGAGCGGCACTGGGTATGCCTCCCGTGCCTGGCTGTGGGGTAATATGGCCAGATACACATGGGGGCTTTTTGCTTTTTAAAAGATAGTCTTTGTTTTTCTTCCCCAGGGGACTATCCCCAGGCCATGAAGCATTATACAGAAGCCATCAAAAGGAACCCGAAAGATGCCAAATTATACAGCAATCGAGCTGCCTGCTACACCAAACTCCTGGAGTTCCAGCTGGCACTCAAGGTGAGCAGACCTGTGGGGGTGGCCATTACTGAAAGCCTGCACATGAGGAGTGGGTTTTCTCTCTGTGTTTTCATCAACATTGAGTTGATGATGATCATGATGTTTGAGACAGTGTCTCACTCTGTCCTGCCTCAGCCTCCTGAGGAGCTAGGACCACAGGCACATGCCACCACATCCTGCTACATTTTTAATTTTTTTGTAGAGTTGGGGTCTTCCTGTGTTGCCCAGATTTATAGTAGAGAGAGAGTGTGTGTGTGTGTGTGTGTGTGTGTGTGTGTAAAATATGGGACCTGCTACTACTGGTTGGCGGTACCTTGGAAAGTGGGTCCTTTTACCCCCGTATCCTTCTTCTTTTTTCTTTGTTTTTGCCTTTTTAACCATTTTTAAGAAGTGGAATTGCTGAGCCATGTGGTGTCTGTGTTTACTTTTTTTTTGTTTGTTTGTTTGAGACAGTCTCGCTCAGCTGCCCACGCTGGAGTGCTGTGGCACAATCTCGGCTCACTGCAACCACCATCTCCCGGGTTCAAGCAATTCTCCCATCTCAGCCTCCCAAGTAGCTAGGATTACAGGCACCCGCCATCATGCCCGGCTAATTTTTTGTATTTTAGTAGAAACGGGCTTTCACCATGTTGGCCAGGCTGGCCTTGAATTCCTGACTTCAGGTGATCCACCCGCCTCAGCCTCCCAACGTGCTAGGGTTACAAGCGTGAATCACCGCGCTTGGCCCCCTGCTTTTTTTTTTTTTTTTTTTTTTAAAGACAGGGTCTGGCTCTATCACCCAGCCTGGCTAGAGTGGAGTGGCACGATCCCAGCTCACTGCAACCTCTGCTTCCCTGGCTTAAACCATCCTCCCACCTCAGCCTCCTGAGTAGCTGGGACTACAGGTGTGTACCACCATACCCAGCTAATTTTTGTATTTTTTATAGAGGCAGGATTTCACCATGTTTTCCCAGGCTGGTCTCAAACTCCTGGGCTCAAGTGATCGTCCTGCCTCGGACTCCCAAAGTGCTGGGATTACAGGCATGAGCCACTGCGCCTGGCCTATGTTTAATTTTTGAGGAACCACCATACGTTTTTCAGCAGCTGTACCATCCTTCCTTGCTTTTCTGTTTTTCTCAGCTAGGTAGCTCTAATGTTCTCAGTCATATCAAGTTAGTTCAAATACGATTGTTTGACACTGTGGAGTTCTCATCATCCTCTCGAATCTCAGCCACCCTGCCTCTATCAGCAGTTTTTTTCGACTGTTCTCTAGCTGACAAACCTGGACCGTATTGTGGGAAGGTGACAGTGTGACATGTCTAGAAACAGCCATACCTGGGTTTGTGTTGGTTTTTATATTTTGTGCCACTGTCTTCTGGGTCGGTGTCTTGGCCTAGAGACATCATTTCTACTAGTAGGATTGTACAAGAGTCATGTCAAAAGCGTATTGATTTGTGAGGCAAAGAACAGCAGGTTGTCAGTCACCTGGGAGGTGGGCAGTACTTTCCCAATCATGAGAGCTTGGAGAAAGAATGAATGGGATTTCTGCTGCTGTCCCGGCTTCTTGGTGGAAGGGTTGGAATTAAGCACGGGAGCTCAGTGTACTGCATAGTGTTCTCTTCCTCATTATTTCTCACTTTGAAGATGTTTCAAAGAGAAGAATACATAGTGAATATCTGGTGTATCTTCCACCTTTATCTGACAAATATTGACCTGTTTTTGCTGAACTGTTTGTGAAAGGAAATTGTATACGTTTGGTACTTAAAATGAGACATCCAAGTCTTGTGCACGCATTGCCTGAAAAGACTCCCTGTCCAGTGCAGCACTGTCAGCACACGCGACCTCACCAGACCAAGGCCTGATGCCATCTGCCGTCTGTCCATCCATACTCAGACTTGCCCACTTCTCCAAAAATACATTTTAAAACTGAGGTTTTTTATTTATTTATTTATTTTTGTTTGTTTTTATTTTTTTGAGACAGAGTTTCACTCTTGTTGCCCAGGCTGGAGTGCAATGGTGTGATCTTGGCTCACTGCAACCTCCGCCTCCTGGGTTCAAGCGATTCTCTTGCCTCAGCCTCCTGAGTAGCTGGGATTATTACAGGTGCAGCCACCAGCCCAGCAAATTTTTTTTTTTTTAGTAGAGACGGGGTTTCACCATGTTGGCCAGGCTGGTGTCGAACTCCTGACCTCAGGTGATCCACCCACCTCGGCCTCCCAGAGTGCTGGCGTTACAGGCATGAGCCACCGCACCCGGCGTTGTTTTGTTTTTTTAATCAGCAATGTTTTTGGATTCCAAAGCTCTCAGGACCAAGGTCCACGCATTTTGTCTAGTTGTCATGTACTCTTCAGTTTCTCAAACTGGAATTGTCCCCCGCTTTGTGTTTTTCATAACATCAGCCTCTTGCAGAGTCCAGGCAGTTTGTCTTGTGTGGGATGATCCATCATCTGGAGTTGTCTTTCCTGGTGGTGTCCTCTGTGTGGTGCTGGGTGAGGTGTTAGAGTTGGAAGTCCACATGCTTGAGTTGCCTGTAGTGAGCTTGTCCAAGGGAATGAGCCTAATTTCTTTCTGCTGCTTCATTCTAGGACTGTGAGGAATGTATACAGCTGGAGCCGACCTTCAGTAAGTGCCTTTCTGTTGCCCGTCCCGTCTCTAGCCAAAAGATTAGAGAAGGAAAGGGCAAGCCCTTTGTCTACCGGTGTGTCCTTGGGACCTGTAGGATTTAGGATCCAGCATCAGCAGGTGTGAACAGTGTTGGCGTGCAGGTGAAGAGGTGCAAGGAGCAGCCTTGGGCGCTGCGTTTGGATAACGTGCCACCTCTCCTGTTTGTAGTCAAGGGTTATACACGGAAAGCCGCTGCCCTGGAAGCGATGAAGGACTACACCAAAGCCATGGATGTGTACCAGAAGGCGCTAGACCTGGACTCCAGCTGTAAGGTGGGGCTGCTTCTGGCCTCCAGGGGCTCCTCCTGCCTCTTTCTCTGTTGGGTCTTTTCCATGTTCAGTCCCTGATACCTTCCCTGTCACCTCCATTTCTCTCTGTTTCTCTCTTACTTGCTCTCTCTCCCCTTGTCAGTTACCTCTGTTATCTTGGACCTACTGAAGCGCAGTGAGCTGGGTGGTCCTAACATGCTTCCCCTTTGTCTGCTCTGGACTGCAGGAGGCGGCAGATGGCTACCAGCGCTGTATGATGGCGCAGTACAACCGGCACGACAGCCCCGAAGATGTGAAGCGACGAGCCATGGCCGACCCTGAGGTGCAGCAGATCATGAGTGACCCAGCCATGCGCCTTATCCTGGAACAGATGCAGAAGGACCCTCAGGCACTCAGCGAGTACGTAGAGTCAGAGAGGCAGCCTTGCTGGAAATGGAGAACAAAAGCAGGCAGATGAGTGCACGCGGCTGGGGGGTGGTGTGCTCAGTCTGCGAGGAAGAGGAATTCTGTCATTCTTCCCAAACTTAAGGAGATTGGCAGTGGGTGGCGAGCTGGAAGGGCTTTGTTAGTCGTGATAGCTTAAGCAGTCATTTGGAAAGGCCCATTTAGCTGGGAGAAAGGTCTTGACTGGAAGCTGTGTCGTGGGCTTAGGACTGGCAAGTTCTGCGAAGTGGAGCAGGCCTCTGTGGCTCGGCGCCCCAGGCCTCGCCAGGACCCCTCCCCGCCGGGACCTTCTGTAGAGGGGGTTGAATTGGGGCTTGCTGAGAAAGCAAGTAAGACTTTAAAGGTTGTCTCATTTCAAATAACTGTGTCTTCTTCTGTAGACACTTAAAGAATCCTGTAATAGCACAGAAGATCCAGAAGCTGATGGATGTGGGTCTGATTGCAATTCGGTGATGACTTGTTCATCCCCCCTTCCCTTCGCCCTCATGTGGAAAGAGGAGCTGGGACCGCGGCGAGCAGTACGGAGCGGAAGGGAGAGCAGGGGAGAGAAGGCGTCATCTCTCTATATTTATACATAACCCCGGGGAAGACACAGACTCGTACCTGCGCTGTTTGTGCCGCCGCTCCCTCTGGGCCCTCCCAGCACACGCATGGTCTCTTCACCGCTGCCCTCGAGTTCCGTGTCTCCTTCCCCTGCCCCAGTTGCTGTCTCGGCTGCTCTCCCATAGTTGGTTATTTTTTATTTGGGGCAGTGGGCATGTATGGGGAGGGGAGGGGTTCTTCCAGCCTCAGGTCCCAGCTGTCTCACGTTGTTTATTCTGCGTCCCCTTCTCCAATAAAACAAGCTAGTTGGGCGTGGTTATATGTTGCTTTGGCCTTGAGTGATTTTTTTTTTTTTTAACCAGGAGTTTGTCTTGCAGGGGCTGCTCCTGCAACCTGATCTTGCTCTTCTCTTTGGGGCGGGCTTAGGAGGAGTCAGGTGGCTTGGCACAGCTCCATGGCTTTGCCGAGAAGGTTGCCAGGTGGCGCTGTTGCTCAGCAGCTGGAAGGGAATCTGAAGGCTTCCCCACCCCAAGTGGTACCAATGAGAGGTTCACATAAGCTTTGGGGTGACCCTAGTGCTGTTAATTCTCCACATTATAGTCTCAAAGTTAGAAACCGGCTAGATCCAGAGAACAGGATTCTAATGTGAGATGCTGAGACCTCTGTGGGGAGAGGGCAGCTATGCTGTCAGCTGCTGTTAGATTTAGGAGTTAAGTCATGGATTGTTTTTGTTTTTGTTGTGTTATTTGAGACGGAGTCTCAGGCTGGAGTGCAGTGGTGTGATCTCGGCTCACTGCAACCTCCACCTCCTGGGTTCAAGCGATTCTCCTACCTCAGCCTCCCCAGTAGCTGGGATTACAGGAGCCTGCTACCACACCCAGCTAATTATTGTATTTTAGTGGAGACAGGTGTTTCACCGTATTGGCCAGGCTAGTCTCGAACTCCTGACCTCAAGCGATCCGCCCGCCTCAACCTCCCAAAGTGCTGGGATTACAGGATGGGTTTTTTGTTTGTTTGTTTTTGAGACGGAGTCTCACGCTGTTGCCCAGGCTGGAGTGCAGTGGTGTGATCCAGCTCACCGCAAGCTCTGCCTCTCGGGTTCACGCCATTCTGCCTCAGCCTCCCAAGTAGCTGGGACTACAGGTGCCTGCCACCACGCCCGGCTAATTTTTTTTTTTTTTTTTTTTTGTATTTTTAGTAGAGACGGGGTTTCACCGTGTTAGCCAGGATGGTCTCAATCTCCTGACCTCGTGATCCACCCGCCTCGACTTCCCAAAGTGCTGGGGTTACAGGCGTGAGCCACCACACCCGGCCTGGGTGATGGTTTTAATGCACGGCTCTCACCTGAGAACTTAGGGTGCTAAGCTTTAATTACACTTTTCCATGGTTACAACAAGCTGCGTTTTCTAAAGCTCTCTTCCTGGACTGGGGAGGCCTCTGGGGCAGGAGTAAAACTTCCTCATTTGCTCCAAGAGTGCTGCTTTCTGCTAGGAAGGCGCTGAGACTAGCAGCTGGCTGGACTTCCTGCTGCTAGTTTCATCAGCTTGCTTTTCCCCTGGGAATCCCCAGCAGGCCGCCCCCTTCCCCATCTGAGTGGCGCTGTTCAGGCAGCTTCCCCGATCAGCAGGACTTTGCTGCCCCCAGGCTAGTCCACCCTCTGTGCTCCAACCCCCAGTGTGTTCACTGAAAAGGCCACTGTCTTGCGCAGAGCTGGTGGCGGACGTGCCTTGCTCTACTGAAGCCCACATCCTAGGGCAGGTGATGAGCAGGAGGGTATAGACCACCAGAGACCCCTGAGGTGTCGCCTAAGCAGGGACTTGATGGGAGTGAGCCTCGTGGGGACTCGGGGAGGCTCATCCAAGTAGAGCATAGTAGAGGGATCGTGTTTGGAGCTGGGGGACCTGAGGGCCCGGGAGGTTGTGGATGGTCAGGGCCAAGTTCTGTTCACTCGTTCACCTGGCAGGTCTGAGTTCATGAGTTTGAAAGTAGCCCTACCGGAGCTAGGAAAAACTGCAAACTGGACTTGTTTCCCTCTGGAGCCTTGCGGGATCCTTGGTTGATAGGGACAGCCAGGCTGGAGCCGATTTAACTTGTGAGTCCCAAATAACCTGGATACACTCTGTCAACTCCTGGGCTCTCCCTCCGGTAGCCCAGTGATGTTTCAAAGCCCAAGGTCCCCACCTCATGTGACAGGCTGGGGATGGGAGACGCTTCCCACAAAGGTGGACCTAGCCCTGAACACACAACCGCCGGGGGACTTGTTGAGTTTGCACTGAGCTTCCCTCCAAATGAGGCAGGGGGCGTTTTTATGGTGTTGAGTCGCTAAGCCCCGCTCTCCCTAGCTTCCTGTGCTCTCTGGGGACAAAGGTGGGGGCCCCTGGAACCCTCTGCGGGCTGGCAGCGTGCTTCCTGCACCCAGCGCCAGCCCGCCCTGGGGAGGGGCTGAGCCCGCCCTACTCGTGATAAGGCACAGGCAAGGGCTGCCCTGAAGGAAGCTCCAAAGAGAAAGGAGGGCAGGAAGCCCACGGCCCGCAGGGGTGTAGCCCGAGACCCACCTGCAGCCCCCAGCCCTTGCCAGGAAAGGTAAGCTCGGGCCTCACTGGGACCCTGGGCCCTTCTCTTCCTTACTCTCCTGCAGCCCCTGCCCAGCCTGCCTCTCACCATGCGGCAGGCTGAACTTTCCACCTCCCCGAGGAGGCTTTGGCTGGTTTGTGATGTTGGCATCTGAGCTGTGGGCCAGGATCGGAACTACTTCCTGGCCTGGGTATGAAGCCATGGCCAGAGTGGGCAGCTGCCCCTGAGGGTCTGGGAGTGAGCTGTGGGCTGGCATTGAGCAGGGTGGTCCTGAGTGAGCCCCTTCTTACCCGGCCTCAGTCTGCCCGCCTGTAGGATGGGAGCGGGTTGGACTACATGGTCTCTGAGGGCCCTCGAGGCTCAAGCGCCATCACTGGAGAGACTCTGAGGGTACCACAGGCATGCTGGCCTGGGGGCTCACTCCCGCCCTCCTTCATGAGCGGCTTTCCTCTGGGTGTGTCCAGGGCACCACAGAGCTCTTCTGCCCAAACCCGGGAGCGTACCAGGGCCTGCCCACCTTGCCTCCTTCCTCACTCTCTGTAGCAGCAGCCGCAGCCATGGCGGGGATGAAGACAGCCTCCGGGGACTACATCGACTCGTCATGGGAGCTGCGGGTGTTTGTGGGAGAGGAGGACCCGGAGGCCGAGTCAGTCACCCTGCGGGTCACTGGGGAGTCACACATCGGCGGGGTGCTCCTGAAGATTGTGGAGCAGATCAGTGAGTGTGCGCTGCCCGCCTGCTGAACTCGGCACCACGGGTGGCCGCCACGGGTGTCCCGGCACTTCCGGGCCATCCCTGCTGCTCAGCTCCCGATAATGGTGTCAGGGTGACTCAGGCATTAGCTTAATCATTTGGTTCCAAAAAAGACATTTCCCCAACTTCCTCTCCCTCCCACCCTCTTCCCTCCCTCCCTCCTGCTCCAGCTGGTCTGCTAAGGATCAGACCCAGCCACGATCCCCCATTCAGCCACCAATAGGGGCAGAAGGGGTGGTCTTGCCTGGGCCGAGGCCGAAGTCACATTGCTGAGGTCTGAGGGGGTCTAGGTGACCTAGGGGCCTGCCCCCACACTCCCTCCCCTTGGCGGAAGCTTTCAGCAGGTTGGTGGCAGGCCCAGACTGGATGGGAAGGCCCTGCCCCCACAGGAAGTTACAGCAGAGCAGCCTGTGGTATCAGTCATGGAGGACCACGGGGGCTCCTCATCTTCCTTCCCTGCCAGGGATGGGGGCTACCCCTTCCTGAGAGGGCAGCAGGAAGACCCCGATAGGCAGAGCCGGAAGGCAGGCCCACCACAGTCCCGGCCAAGAGCCTGGGCCTGCGCTGCCAGTGGGTGGGGGGTGGGTGATGGCGGGGAGGCTTCCTCAGACCCCGCCAGGCCACCACGTGCAGCCCAGGAGGAGGTCAGTCCGACTGTGGAGAGGATAGGGCCTAGAACGGCCCGGCCACAAGGCTGAGGCCGCGAGGGGAGCTGCCAGGGGCAGGGCCTGGAGCAGCTGTGAGAATAGAAGTGAGGAACAGAGAGAGGGCGGTGAAGACCTGGGTGGCCCCAGGGCACGGCATGAGGGTAACGCAGGAGGCCTTAACCTGGAGTCAGATAGACCCTGCTGCTCTACCCACTGCTGGGCACCCCAGGGCAAGTCCCTTTAGCTCTGTGTTCCCTGTGGTGGGGATACTGTCACTCCTAAGCACATCAGCTCTGTCTACTGATGCTCAGCCTGGCCGCCCCGGGCCAGTCCCTGGCCTCCTGGAGCAGCAGCAGGTGAGATTGACCCGTGGGGGCTGTGTGCCGGCTGCCACACAGAGGGAGCTATCATGGGGGCCTGGAGCCGGAGGAGGGGGCTGCCCCAAGCCCAGGATGGGGATAACCCCAGGAGAAGTCCTGAGAGGTGGCCTGAGCAGAGAGGAGCAAGGTGGTGGCGCTGGGACTCGGAGGGCTGTGAATTAGGGCTCTCGGCCGGTGAGGATGCTGGGAGTGTGACCAGAAATGAGGCTGGATGGTGCCTGGCCAGCTCTGCATGGCCCTGAAGGCCTACAGAAGGGGTCTAGACTTTCTTCTGGAGAGGAAGGTGGCCACCGAATGGTTCTCAGCAGAAGGCCGTCCTGCTAAGGTCAGCAGCCAAGGCGAAAGGCTGGAGGCTGCGGGGCCCTGAGGAGGCTGTGGTCCTGCTTAGAGACACCATGACCTCCTAAGCCGGGGCAGGGAGGATGGAGAAGAGGGTGGATTTTGGAGGTGGGATGGGCATTGATTACATGTGGTGGCTAGAAGAGAAAGGGAAGATGCCTGGGCCTTTGGCGAGAGTCCGTGTCCCCCAGCCCTGAGAGGTGGCGTGGGGAGCTGGCGAGGAGAGGGCGCCTCTGTGCACAGTGAGTCTGAGCTGAGCACCAAAAGCCGAGACCAGGAGTCGTGGTGCTTACAGTCCCGGTGTCAGCCACTCGGCCACGGGAACAGAGGGTTCTGGAAGGGAGGAAGCCAGTGGACAGGCCCCTCAGCTGGCAGCACATGGGTTTCTGGCTGGGCCGAGGGCCACGCATGGGGCTGCAGCAGAAAATGGCAACTGAAGCCACAGAATAGGGAGACCAAGTAAGGGGGCCTGGCCGAGGCAGGAGAAGAGGGTCCCAGGCCGAACCTGGGGACAAGGTAAGGGGCCAGTCAAGAGAGGGGCCAGAGAGGACAGGAGAAGAGCAAGGAGCCAAGAGAAGGGGAATCGGCGGCACACAGCCAGGGTCCTGCCGGGGCGCCCAGGAGGGAAGGGCCCAGCCTCGGAGGGGAGGCGCAGGAGGACGGGTGCTTCTCTTGGTTTGGCAGCAGTGGTGATGCCCAGCGTGTGCAGCAGTGGGGTTGGGGGCTGGCTGAGGCGAGTGGGATGCAGTGGGAATCAGAAAACTCACTGGGAGGACTTGGGAGGAACTCAGGAAACAGGGCTTTGCAAACTCTCAAGGGCTGTGCACCCAGAGCAGCTTTCCAGCAGCCTTTTTCCTATGCTCTCTCCCGCCTGTTCATGCTCCTGGAGGGAGGAGGCGGGGAGACCTGTGCCTTGCACTACTGTAACTCCAGTTCCCAGCTGGCTGACAAGGGACAGACACACATCTCTAATTCAATGCTCACTCATGGATTGTCATGTGCATGAACGAGTTTGCCACAAACCCTGCACCTACCACATGGGAGGCATTGTTCCATGTCCCAGTTTGTAAGATGGTTATTATATCTTACAAACAGGGAAACTGAGGCCCAGTGAGGTTAAGTGGCTTGTCTAGGGTCACACAGCTAATACCTAAAAATATTGAGTGCTCACTGCTCCAGGCCAGGCACAGGTCCAGGCCGTGAGGACATACAGCAGAGAGACAGACGTAGTCTCTGCCTCTGGGAGCTCCCCAGAATGCAAGACAGAGGCCATTAAACCATGGATTACGGGAGGACAAAGGGGGCGTCATGTGGAGGGAGCCCAATGGGCTGGAATGCAAGAGATGGGGCGCTAAGATTGGGGGCACCCAGATTCTGGGTTGGAGAGCTCCCCTGGGAAGCCATATAGAAGCCAAGCCTAGAAGGCCAATCAGTGGCTGCCTACAGAGAGCCCTGCTGCTGTTACCATGGGGTAGACCCCAGGCCCGCCCAGGCTGCCCCACTCTTGGCTTAGGCAGGGCAAGGGAGTGGTCACCCCAGGCTTCTGAATCCTGGCGTTGTGCTGGGTGTTGGGGGCAGCAGGGAGGAAGGCTGGACCCAGATGTGCCCCCGTGCCCCACAGATCGCAAGCAGGACTGGTCAGACCATGCCATTTGGTGGGAACAGAAGAGGCAGTGGCTGCTGCAGACCCACTGGACACTGGACAAGTACGGGATCCTGGCTGATGCACGCCTGTTCTTTGGGCCCCAGCACCGGCCTGTCATCCTTCGGTTGCCCAACCGCCGCGCGCTGCGCCTCCGTGCCAGCTTCTCCCATCCCCTTTTCCAGGCTGTGGCTGCCATCTGCCGCCTCCTCAGTAAGTTGCTCGGCTGATTCCCCCTGGCCCATGAGGGTGATGCAAAGAGGCAGGTTCCCCCGTTTCCAGGCCCAGCTCTGTTGACACTGTCCTTGCTGTCTGGGTTGCCACCCTGCCTGCAGGGCTGTGACCCGCCCCAAGCGCCCATGGGTGAGGTGGGGAGGCTGCAGCAGGACCTCATCCCCGCTGAGACCCCAGCTCCCCTCAGGCATCCGGCACCCCGAGGAGCTGTCCCTGCTTCGGGCTCCTGAGAAGAAGGAGAAGAAGAAGAAAGAGAAGGAGCCAGAGGAAGAGCTCTATGACTTGAGCAAGGTCGTCCTGGCTGGGGGTGAGTGCAGGTGGGGGTGGGCCTGGGGGGGGCGGGAGCAGGGGCTGGCCTGTGAGTCCCAGCCCTGGGGGACAGGCCTGGTTGACCCCCAACCTGCACACCAGGCGTGGCGCCTGCACTGTTCCGGGGGATGCCCGCTCACTTCTCGGACAGCGCCCAGACCGAGGCCTGCTACCACATGCTGAGCCGGCCCCAGCCGCCACCCGATCCCCTCCTGCTCCAGCGTCTGCCACGGCCCAGCTCCCTGTCAGACAAGACCCAGCTCCACAGCAGGTGCGCCCAGGAGCCACGCCCCCTGTGTCGGGGCTGCCCCACCCAGGATCCACCCCCTGTCCCATGTCTGTGCCCACCCCAAATCCACACTTCGTTTCCAGGCCTTTTCTGTGTGTGTGCTTGTCCCCCCAGCCCAGCCCCCCTCCCCACCCCAGGGCCGTACCTGGCGCAGCCCTGACTGCTGCTTCTGCCACGGCCCAGGTGGCTGGACTCGTCACGGTGTCTCATGCAGCAGGGCATCAAGGCCGGGGACGTACTCTGGCTGCGCTTCAAGTACTACAGCTTCTTCGATTTGGATCCCAAGGTGGGCCGGGGCAGGGAGAAAGCGGGCCTCAGGTCCATGAGATGTGGAGACCTAGGGCCTGGGGTATGGGCTCTGGGATGTTAGTGACTTGTAGTGGCCTGTCCGTCTGCCCGTTTGTCCATCCACACCTTTGTTTACTGACCCCACAAACACGCACTGAAACTCATCTATTCACCTCAGCATCGGGCCAGGTCCTGGGCCCCGGGAAGATGCTGCAGCGGATGAAGACCAATAAGTCTCAGTGCCTGTTTCCCAGGGAGCTGTCGGGGAGGAAGCTAAGACCCACAGATCCTCATAGACAGTGTGTGTGTGGGTGCCTCTGAGAAGTCTGGGGCTCAGGTGGGAGAGGCCCAGGCCTAGAAGCTCTGGGAAGTCTTCCTGGAGGGGGCAGCATTTGGGACTGCAGGACCTGGGAGTGGGTAAGGAAGGAAGCTTTGTAGGGTGGCCCCTCTGTGCCCTGTTCACTCTTCCTCCCTTCCTCCATTGGCAACCAACATGCTCCAGGCAAAATGCTCCATGCAAAGTGCTCCATGCAATGTGCTTCACGCACATCTCAAAAACTTCCCAGAAGCCCACAGGTTGCTCTTTCTACCTGTAGGCCCCGCCTCTCTGCCCCCTTTCTCTGCAAAACATCGTAGTTGTCTGAACACTTGCTCCGCAGAATCCCACTTCTTGCTTCCAAGCTTTCTCTGGGTGCTGTTCGACTCCCTTTCACTCCTTGGCCACAGCTATTCTATATATTTTGTTACCATCCACACATGAGAAGTGCACCTGCTGAGGGGGCCACGCCTCCAGACTATCTGTCCCCTGGCCATGTCCCACCCGCTTCTTACTTGACCACTTACTTGTGACACAGACACCACCCTGACCACTCCTCCGAAATATCTTCCTCCCGAAGCCTCCTGTCCACTTGCTTAGGGGGTGGCCTCTCCCCAAGCCACTCTGCCAGGCTCTGTGATGCTCCCTCCTCCTCTCCATGGCCTCTCGGTGTTGGCGAGCCCCAAGCTCTGCCCCAGGCTCCACTCTGGGCCTCTGCTCTCTCCCTTCCTTCTCTCAGTCATCTCCAGTCTTGTGGATTTCAATACCATCTCCACACTCTCTCCCAGTTGATCATCTCCAGCTCAGATGGCTCTCTCCTAAGCTTTATTTATTTATATATTTATTTATTTTTATTTTTTGAGACACAGTCTTGCTCTGTCGTCCAGACTGGAGGGCAGTAGTGTGATCCCCGCCTAACTGCAGCCTGGACCTCCCAGGGTCATGTGATCCTTCAGCCTCAGCTCCCTGAGTAGCTGGGACTATAGGCGTGTACTATACCTGGCTAATTTTTTTTTTTTTTTTTGAGATGGAGTCTTGCTCTGTTGCCCAGGCTAGAGTGCAGTGGCACAATCTCGGCTCACTGCAACCTCTTCCTCCTGGATTCAAGCAATTCTCCTGTCTCAGCCTCCGGAGTAGCTGGGATTACAGGCACCCACTACCACGCCTGGCTAATTTTTGTATTTTTTTAGTAGAGATGGAGTTTCACCACATTGGTCAGGCTGGTCTTGAACTCCTGACCTCAGGTGATCCACCCGCCTCAGCCTCCCAAAGTGCTGGGGTTATAGGAGTGAGCCCCTGCGCCTGGCCTAATTTTTTTTTTTTGTGCCCAGGCTGGATCAAGACTGACTCTGGTCATCACAACTCCCTCTGGTTCAACGATTCTCTGCCTCACCTCCGATACATGGATTACAGGAACCACCATTAGTAGAGACGGGGTTTCTCCGTGTTGGTCAGACTGGTCTTGAACTCCTGACCTCAGGTGATTTGCCCACTTTGGCCTCCCAAAGTGCTGGGATTACAGGCGTGAGCCACTGCGTCGGACCAGCTATGCCTTTTTATTCTAGTGTTTTCTTCTCCATGACATACTTCCACTTCTTTGTTTTGCCACTTCACACATTATATACTGACTTTGTAAGAAGGTTTCACTGTCTTACATTCTCTTCCTTGCCCACACAATACACACATTTCCTTGCCTCTTTCTAAGTGAGTAGTGTTTATAGTCTTTGGTTAAAACAATATGATATGGCTGTAAATAGTAACACATATAAATAGTGTTCCTAGTTAAGCCACAGAGTAACTATGATTATTTTTTCCCTTTTTGCTCAAATGTTTTTGAAGTTCATAATTGCCTTTTTTTTTTTTTTTTTGAGATGAGTTTGCTCTTGTTGCCCAGGCTGGAGTACAATGGCACAATCTCAGCTCACTGCAACCTCCGCCTCCTGGATTCAAGCGATCTCCTGCTTCAGCCTCCCAAGTAGCGGGGATTGCAGGCACGCGCCACCATGCCCAGCTAATTGTATTTATTTACCTATTTTTATTGTGGAGATGGAGTCTCACTCTTGTTGCCCAGGCTAGAGTACAATGGTGTGATCTTGGCTTACTGCAACCTCCGCCTCCCGGATTCAAGTGATTCTCCTGCCTCAGCCTCCCTAGTAGCTGGGATTACAGGCGCCCACCACCACGCCTGGCTAATTTTTTGTATTTTTAGTAGAGACGGGGTTTCACCATGTTGGCCAGGCTAGTCTCGAACTCCTGACCTCAGGTGATCCACCTGCCTCAACCTCCCAAAGTGCTGGGATTACAGGCATGAGCCACCATGCCTGGCCGACACTTATCTTTTCTTTCTTATTTTTCGGTTCTTTTTCTTTCTGTTTCCTACTCTCTGGAGACCTCTTCAACTTATCCTCTAAAATATCTATTGAATTTTTAATTTCTGTAACTATATTTTTAAGTTCCAAGAGCTCTTGTTTTTTGAGTGTTCTTTTATGGGGCTTTTTTTTTTTTTTGAGAGGGAGTTTCATTCTTGTTGCCCAGGCTGGAGTGCAATGGCATGAACTCGGCTCACTGCAACCTCTGCCTCCTGGGTTCAAGCGATTCTCCTGCCTCAGCCTCCCACATAGCTGGGATTACAGATGCCCGCCGCCACCATGCCCAGCTAATTTCTTCCTGTATTTTGAGTAGAGATGGGATTTCACCATGTTGGCCAAGCTGGTCTCGAACTCCTGACCTCAGGTGATCCTCCTGCCTTGGCCTCCCAAAGTGCTGGGATTACAGGCATGAGCCACCACGCCTGGCCATAGGGCTTTCTTTTTAAGTGTAACATACATTTAGAAAAATACACAAATATAATTAACATATCAAGCAATAGAATTTTACTGGGCCAGGCCGGGCGCGGTGGCTCACGCCTGTAATCCCAGCACTTTGGGAGGCCGAGGCGGGCGGATCACGAGGTCAGGAGATCGAAACCACCGTGAAACCCCGTCTCTAGTAAAAATACAAAAAATTAGCCGGGCGTGGTGGCGGACGCCTGTAATCCCAGCTACTCAGAGAGGCTGAGGCAGGAGAATGGCGTGAACCTGGGAGGCGGAGCTTGCAGTGAGCTGAGATTGCGCCACTGCACTCCAGCCTGGGCGACAGAGCGAGACTCTGTCTCAAAAAAAAAAAAAAAAAAGGCCGGGCGCGGTGGCTCACGCTTGTAATCCCAGCACTTTGGGAGGCCGAGGCGGGCGGATCACGAGGTCAGGAGATCGAGACCACGGTGAAACCCTGTCTCTACCAAAAATACAAAAAATTAGCCGGGCGTGGTGGCGGGCGCCTGTAGTCCCAGCTACTCGGAGAGGCTGAGGCAGGAGAATGGCGTGAGCCCGGGAGGCGGAGGTTGCAGTGAGCCGAGATCGCGCCACTGCACTCCAGCCTGGGCGACAGAGCAAGACTCTGTCTCAAAAAAAAAAAAAAAAAGAATTTTACTGGGCCCAGAAGCCCCCTTACACTCCTTCCAGGCAATAGCTACCACAGGAAGTAACCACTAACTTTGCTTCTAATGTCTTAGATTAGTTCTGCCTGTGAAATTTACGTAATGGAGCCACACAGTCTATACTCTTTTTGCACCTGGCTTCTTTCAGCGTTATGTTTGTATGATTCATCCATATTGCATATATCATCGTCTTAAATTCTTTCTCATTGTTGTATAACATTTCATTATGTCAAATACCACAATTAATGTATCCATTTTACTGTTGATGGACATTGTACAATTTCCAGATTGGGGCTGTTATGAATAGAGATGCTATGAACATTCCAAGCTATGTATCTTGGTGAACATGTTTATACCCTGTGATATAGAGCATGCATGAGTTGAACTGTGGTAGATACTGTTAAACAGCTTTTCAAAGTGCACCAGGCAGGGTGCAGTGGCTCACGCCTGTAATTCCAGAACTTTGGGAGGCTGAGGTGGGTGGATCACTTGAGGTCAGGAGTTTGAGACCAGCCTGGCCAACACAGTGAAACCCTGTCTCTACTAAAAGTAGAAAAAGTTAGCTGGGCATGGTGGCACATGCCTGTAATCTCGGCTACTCAGGAGGCTGAGGCATGAGAATCGCTTCAACCTGGGAGCTGGAGGCTGCAGTGAGCCGAGATCCCAAGATCGAGCCACGTACTCCAGCCTGGCAACAGAGTGAGATTCTGTCTCCAAACAAACAAACAACTAAGTGATTGCACCAGTTTACACTCCCACCAACAGTGGATGAGCGTTTCAGTTGTTCCACAACTCACCAGTGCTTGGTATTTTCTATTTTTCCATTGTGGCCATTCAGATAGGTGTGTGATGGTATCTCATATAATTTTGTTTAAACAGTTTTGTTGAGGTAGAACGTACATACCATAAAAATTACCCATTGTAACCATTCAGCTTGATTTTTTTTACTTTTACTTATGTATTTATTTATTTATGTATGTGTGTATTTATTTATGTATTTTTGAGACAGAGTCTCACTCTGTTGTCCAGGCTGGAGTGCAATAGCGTGGTCTTGGCTCCCTGCAACCTCTGCCTCCCAGATTCAAGCAATTCTCCTGCCTCAGCCTCCCGAGTAGCTGGGACTACAGGCACGTGCCACCACACCCAGCTAATTTTTGTATTTTTAGTAGAGACGGGGTTTCACCGTGTTGGCCAGGCTGGTCTTGAACTCCTGACCTCGTGATCCACCCGCCTTGGCCTCCCAAAGTGCAGGGATTACAGGCATGAGCCACCACACCCAGCTCAGCTTATTTTTAACAAACGTGTATGGTTATGCAACCATCACCACAATCCAGTTTTAGAACATTTCCACTGCCCCAGACAAGCACTGATTGCACGATGCCCATTTGCAGTCGCTCCTCCTCCCACACCCCGACCACCACTGATCTGCTTTCCATGTGGCTTTAATTTACATTTCCCTGATGACTAATAAAGATGAGTCCCTTTTCATACGGCTATTAGCCATCTGGATATCCTGCTTTGTGAGGTTTCTGTTCAAATATTTTGACAATTGTCATATTGAGTCGTTTGTCTTTTTCTTATTGATTTGTAGGAGTTCTTTATATATTCTGGATATGAACACTTTGCCAGATAAATACATTGTGAATATATTTTCCCCCTCTGTGCTTTCCCTTTTAATTGTCTGAATGGTTTCTTTTGATAAACAGCAGCTCTTAATTTTAATAGAACCGAATTTATATTTTTATCTTTCTTTTTTTATTTTTAGAGATGGGGTCTTGCTCTGTGACCCAGACTAGAGTGCAGTAGTGCGATCATAGCTCACTGCAACCTTGAACTCCTGGGCTCAAGCAATCTTCCTGCCTTAGCTTCCTGAGTGGCTGAGACTACAGGCATGTGCCACAAGCCTGGCTAATTCTTTAAAAATTTTTTAGAGATGGAATTTTGCTACGTTGCCCAGATTGGGTCTCAAGCGATCCTCCCGCTTCAGCTTTCTGAGAAGTTGGGATTTTTTTTTTTTTGAGACGGAGTCTCACTCTGTCACACACAGGCTGGAGTGCAGTGGCACCATCTCGGCTCACTGCAACCTCCGCCTCCTGGGTTCAAGAGATTCCCCTGCCTCAGCCTCCTGAGTAGCTGGGATTATAGGTGCCCGCCACCACACCCAACTAATTTTTGTATTTTTAGGAGAGACAGGGTTTCACCATGTTGGTCAGGCTGGTCTCACACTCCTGACCTCAAATGATCCACCCGCCTCAGCCTCCCAAAGTGCTAGGATTACAGGTGTGAGCCACTGTGCCCAGTTACATTCCTTTAAAAAAAGAATAGTCTGGTCTTGTTTTATGAGTGCAGTGCTTTAGCTCTGTAAGGATTTTTTTTTTTTTTTTTTGAGATGGAGTCTTCTGTCACCCAGGCTGGAGTGCAATGGCAAGATCTCGGCTCACTGCAACCTCTGCCCCCCTAGTTCAACCCATTCTCCTGCCTCAGACTTCTGAGCAGCTGGGATTACAGGCATGCACCACCACGCCTGGCCTAATTATTTTTGTATTTTTAGTAGAGACAGTCTTTCACCATGTTGGCCAGGCTGGTCTCAAAGTCGTGACCTCGTGATCTGCCCGCCTCAGCCTCCCAAAGTGCTGGGATTACAGGTGTGAGCCACCGGGCCCAGCCTCTATAAGAATTTTTTTTTTTTTTGAGATGGTGTCTTGCTCTGTTGCCAGGCTGGAGTGCAATGGCGCGATCTTGGCTCATTTCAACCTCCATCTCCCAGGTTCAAGCGATTCTCCTGCCTCAGCCTCCCTAGTAGCTGGGACTACAGGCGGGTGCCACCATGCCCAGCTAATTTTTGTACTCTATAAGGATTTTGATTCGCGTTTGAAGTTCTCTTCTGCGCCCTGCCTGGCCTTCATTTCCTCCAAGCTGTTTTATTCTTGTTGTCGTGGTCTCTATGGTTCACTCTTGAAGCTTTCCTTAAATGTGGGTAGTCCATGCCTGTCCATTCATATTTAAAAGTGAAGCTCTAAGAAACCAACTGGAGACCCTGAGTGTGTGAGTAGGGCTTGGCATCTTGGTGGCCCCCTGGAGGCGATGGGACTGGGCTGCCACTCTTTGTCGGGCATTTCTCTGATGGCTCAGCCTCTCAGTGGCAACCCCACTGATCTTTCAACTGGAGATAGAGGCTCCCTGTCAATGTCTTGGGTGACAAGTGGGAAAGGGTGTGGCTGTCTCACTCATCTGAATGCCAGCTTTCTTTAAATTTGTGTTTTTGCCGGGCATGGTGGCTCACGCCTGTAATCCCAGCACTTTGGGAGGCCAAGGCAGGTGGATCACCTGAGGTCGGGAATTCGAGACCAGCCTGATCAACATGGAGAAAGCTTGTCTCTACTAAAAATACAAAAGTAGCTGGGCATGGTGGCGCATGCGTGTAATCCCAGCTACTCAGGAGGCTGAGGCAAGAGAATTGCTTGAACCCGGGAGGTTGCGATGAGCCAAAATCACGCCATTGTACTCCAGCCTGGGCAACAAGAGCAAAACTCCATCTTAAAAGAAAAAAAGAAAAATTGTCTGTTTTTAGCCTAGTGCAACCCCCATCCCATCCAGCTGTGTCTGGGGTACCAAATGCAGGGGTGCATCTGGCTCAGCACCTCCAGAGAGTGAGTCCCAGCTTCTGCCAGGTGCCTCCTTGCCATCACTTGGCTGCACGGAGCTGGGGAGGGACCTGCTTTTTTTCATGGACTTTATCCAGAGGCCTCTCTTCAGCTCACCCTCGCAGCTCATCCAGAGGATCCGCATCAGAGCTTGCCAGGGATCCGCCATGCAAACTGGATGCCTCTGTTCAGATCTCTGTTCTTTTTGCTGCTTGCTTTCTGCCTATTTTCAAGTCTCATTGGTGGATTTATCAGACAGGAGAGGGAAAAGGTGTGAGGCCCCAGCTCTCTCTGCATAACCCAGTTCCCATCTACAGTTTGCTCTCCGTCTTCCAAATTGTTTTCTTTTTCCAAATTGTTTTCTTTTTCCTTTTTATTTTGAGATAGAGTCTCGCTCTGTTGCCCAGGCTGGGGTGCAGTGGTGCGATCTCGGCTCACTGCAAGCTCCGCCTCCCGGGTTCACGCAGTTCTCCTGCCTCAGCGTCCTGAGTAGCTGGGATTACAGGCACCCGCCACCACGCCTGGCTAATTTTTTTGTATTATTAGTAGAGACGGGGTTTCACTGTGTTAGCCAGGATGGTCTCGATCTCCTGACCTCATGATGCACCCACCTCGACCTCCCAAAGTGCTGGGATTACAGGTATGAGCCACTGTGCCTGGCCTTCTTTTTCTTTCTTTTGGAGACAAGGTCTCACTCTATCCCCCAAGCTGGAGTGCAATGGTGCAATCACAGCTCACTGCAGCCTCAACCTCGTGGGCTCAGGTGATTCTCCCACCTCAGCCTCCTGAGTACCTGGGACTACAGGCGCGCACCACCTCATGTGGCTAATTTTTTGTATTTTTAGTAGAGATAGGGTTTCACCATGTTGCCCAAGCTGGTCTGAAACTCCTGGGCTCAAGCTATCCGCCTGCCTTGGCCTCCCAAAGTGCTAGGATTACAGGCGCAAGCCACCGCCCCGGCCTGTCCTTTGTCCTTTTGGATTTACCTTCCTAAACCATTGCTATCAATTTTGGGTGGGTTTCAGCGGGATTGTTGGTCTTCTGTGGGTAACTGGGATCCCCTCTTGGAGTGTCTGCCCTCCCTGTTCCTTTTCTCTGGAATCCTCTTCCTTCACTCTTCCCTTGAGTGGCCCATTGTCATCCTTCCTATCTCTACTCAGCTTGTCACCTCCTCAGGGAAGCCTTTCCTGACTGCTTCCCCATGTTCCATTCTCTCATCTCCATTGAACTTGGGGAGTTCTAGACCGAGGGCTCATGTGAGCTTCCCTGTGGAAACTGTTTCCTTGAGAGTGTTTATTGCAGCCTTGAATTATTTGACTTATTGATTGGTTTACTCGGTCTCCCCTGCACCCAGGGCAGCATGCCAGCACACAGTAAACATCAGCACAACCGAGCCAAGGTTTAGATGTGCAGGCCTGGGCAGCAGGGGGCTAGCAGGCTGTAAGGACAGGGTTGAGGTCTGCAGCTCATGTCCGGCCACTGAATGAATCTGCCTTAGCAAGGAGGGCAGGGCAGAGGGCCAAGGCTGGCAGGGGCTCAGTGCAGGGCATCCAGGGCAGCTGGCATCTGACCTGCCAAGCCTCCAGCCTCCCCTCCCACTGCTCCAGACAGACCCCGTGCGGCTGACACAGCTGTACGAGCAGGCCCGGTGGGACCTGCTGCTGGAGGAGATTGACTGCACCGAGGAGGAGATGATGGTGTTTGCCGCCCTGCAGGTACCAGGCGGGCCTGGGGGCACCAGGGCAACTGGGAGGTGAGCCAGTCCCAGGGCAGGAAGGGCCTTCCTGAGTAGGGGCTACCTCCAGGGAAGCCCAGCCTGGGGGTACTGCTAGGGGACCAGGCTGCTGGACTCAGCCCTCCCTGGCTTCATGACCACCTAGTACCACATCAACAAGCTGTCCCAGAGCGGGGAGGTGGGGGAGCCGGCTGGCACAGACCCAGGGCTGGACGACCTGGATGCGGCCCTGAGCAACCTGGAGGTGAAGCTGGAGGGGTCGGCGCCCACAGATGTGCTGGTGAGGAGGGGCTCGGGGCAGGGGCTGGGCAGGGCAAGTGTGAGGTACCAGGTGCCCCTCTGACTCTGGCCCTCCCATAGGACAGCCTCACCACCATCCCAGAGCTCAAGGACCATCTCCGAATCTTCCGGTGAGTTGGGGGCCAGAGTAGGCAGCCCTGCTGGAGGAGTCGGTCTGCATATGGAGGAAGGGGGCGAGGCGGCCTTTCACAACCCCCCTCGCATCCCACGAAGGCCCCGGAAGCTGACCCTGAAGGGCTACCGCCAGCACTGGGTGGTGTTCAAGGAGACCACACTGTCCTACTACAAGAGCCAGGACGAGGCCCCTGGGGACCCCATTCAGCAGCTCAATCTCAAGGGTGAGTGCACAGGGCCAGGGGCTGGTGGGGTCCCCACTTGTGGGCTAGGCAGGTGAATGCTCTCACTGGCCCTGTTTCCTCCTGGAGACCGGGGAAGATGCCCTCTGTCCTGAGGTGACGGTGTGGGCTAGCATGCACTCCAGGACCTCAGGAGGCTCTTCCCCTCCTGACCTCCTAGACCACCCCTTCTCTCCCTCCAGGCTGTGAGGTGGTTCCCGATGTTAACGTCTCCAGCCAGAAGTTCTGCATTAAACTCCTAGTGCCCTCCCCTGAGGGCATGAGTGAGATCTACCTGCGGTGCCAGGATGTGAGTGAGGGCTGGGCAGGGGCCAGGGCGGGGCAGGAGCTGGGGCAGGGGCAGGGGCTGAGGAGCATCAAGCTTGGTTAGCACTGTCTCCCCTCACCCCTCTCGCCCAGGAGCAGCAGTATGCCCGCTGGATGGCTGGCTGTCGCCTGGCCTCCAAAGGCCGCACCATGGCCGACAGCAGCTACACCAGCGAGGTGCAGGCCATCCTGGCCTTCCTCAGCCTGCAGCGCACAGGCGGTGGGGGCCCAGGCAACCACCCCCAGGGCCCTGATGCCTCTGCTGAGGGCCTCAACCCCTACGGCCTGGTTGCCCCCCGTTTCCAGCGGAAGTTCAAGGCCAAGCAGGTACCAGAAGGAGTCAGGGTGGGAATGAGCACAGTGTTTACCCAGAGACCCCTGACCCCTGGGTCTCCACAGAGCCTTCCTCAGGAAAGCTACGTGCTCACTGGGCTCCTCTCACTGCGTCCCTGAGATTGTGCAACTGGTACCCACCCTCTGGGAGGAGTCACGGTCCAGGTGCCCATGTCCACCTCGCAGCCTGGCGCAGTGCAAATCTGCAGCTTGGCAGCCCCATGTGGGCACTGCCCCTTCCCAGGCTCACATGCTGTCACCCTGACGGGGAGGTGGGGGCTCGGTGACTTTGGAGGAGGGGAATAGTGCCTGGCAGCCCGTCACCAGTATGGTCCCGCAGCTCACCCCACGGATCCTGGAAGCCCACCAGAATGTGGCCCAGTTGTCGCTGGCAGAGGCCCAGCTGCGCTTCATCCAGGCCTGGCAGTCCCTGCCCGACTTCGGCATCTCCTACGTCATGGTCAGGTATGGCCCCCGGCCTGGCCCCCGGCCCAGCCCCCTGCCCAGCACCGTCTCTGCCCTCACCTGCCACTCAGCTGCTGTGTGCCCACATCCCAAGAGTCGGTTCTGGACAGGGACCCCGAAGACTCTCTTCCCTTGTTCTTTGTAAGCAGGCCTTACTGAGGGCCCCATGTGTGCCCCTCATGCTGTCCCTCCACAACAAACATAAGAGACAAAGCTCACGCCAGGTGCTGGGGCTCATGCCTGTAATCTCAGCACTTTGGGAGGCCGAGATAGGAGGATCACTTGAGCCCAGGAGTTTGAGACCAGCCTGAGCAACACAGAAAGTCCCTCGTCTCTACAAAAAATTGTAGAAAATTAGCTGGGCATGGTGGTGGTCACCTGTAGTCCCAGCTACTCAGGAGGCTGAGGTGGGAGGATCTCTTGAGCCTGGGAGGTCAAGACTGCAGTGAGCCGTGATCACACTACTCCACTCCAGCCTGGGTAACAAAGCGAGACTCTGTCTCAAAAATAAATAGGCTGGGCCAGGCACGGTGGCTCACACCTGTAATCTCAGCACTTTGGGAGGCTGAGGAGGGCGGATCACGAGGTCAGGAGTTCGAGACCAGCCTGGCCAACATAGTGAAACCGTGTCTCTACTAAAAATACAAAAATTAGCCAGTTGTGGTGGCACCCACCTGTAGTCCCAGCTACTCAGGAGGCTGAGGCAGGAGAATTCCTTGAACCCAGGAGGCAGAGGTTGCAGTGAACTGAGACCATGCCACTGCACTCCACCCTGGGTGACAGAGCAAGACTCTGCCTCCAAAAAACAAAACAAAACAAAACAAAAAAATAAATAAATAGGCGGGGCGCGGTGGCTCACGTCTGTAATCCTTGCACTTTAGGAGACTGAGGCGGGCAGATTATTTGAGGTCATGAGTGTGAGACCAACCTGACCAACATGGTGAAACCCTGTATTTACTAAAAATACAAAAATTAGCCGAGTGTGGTGGCAGGCGCCTATAATCCCAGCTACTCGGGAGGCTGAGGCAGGAGCATCTCTTGAACCCGGGAGGCGGAGGTTGCAGTGAGCCGAGATTGTGCCACTGCACTCCAGCCTGGGTGCGAAAGAGTGAGACTCAGTCTCAAATAAATAAATAAATAAATAAATAAATAAATAAATGAAAGAGCCTGCGCGATGGCTCACGCCTGTAATCCCAGCACTTTAGGAGGCCAAGGCAGGCAGATCACAAGGTCAGGAGTTTGAGACCAGCCTGACCAACATGGTGAAACCCCCATCTCTACTAAAAACACAAAAATTAGTCACGCGGTGGTGGCACGTACCTGTAATCCCATCTACTCAGGAGGCTGAGACAGGAGAATCACTTGAACCCACGAGGCGGAGGTTACAGTGAGCCAAGATCGCGCCACTGTACTCCAGCCTGGCAACAAAGTGACACTCCTTCTCAAAAAAAAAAAAAAAAAAAAAAGAGAGAGTTCAGGTCAGGAGAGCAGAAGAACCAGTTCTTGCTCCAGCTCTGCTGTGGACAGTTCACTGTCTGGGCCTGGGTTCACCGGTCCGCAAGACAGGGCTAGCAGTGGATGCTGTTATGGGGAGTGGGCCCCTTTGATTAGTTGTTTCCCAAGACTGCAAAGAAGGGAGGGAGAGAGCAGCTGATGAGGATGGTAACAAAAAACAAAAAAAGTTACCATTTAAAGGCATGGCCTGTTTGCCCGATGCTGCTAAATGCTGTTGTCGGGATTGTATCAATCAACCCCCATTTTCCAGATGAGAAACTTGAGGCCCAGGGAACCCAAATGGCTTGCTCAGGGTCACACAGCTGGTGAGCTACAGTCGGAAAGGGCTGGCTTTCCAGCACGGCGCCACATTGTCTGGGCGGGCTCGGGCCATGCAGGGTGGAGCCCTGGCTCACTCTCTCTCGCTGGGGGCCAGGTTCAAGGGCAGCAGGAAAGACGAGATCCTGGGCATCGCCAACAACCGACTGATCCGCATCGACTTGGCTGTGGGCGACGTGGTCAAGACCTGGCGTTTCAGCAACATGCGCCAGTGGAATGTCAACTGGGACATCCGGCAGGTGGGCCCAGACCCAGCGTATATGGATGGGGGACAGGTGCCAGCCCGGAGCTGGATCCAGCCAGGGTGGGGCAGGGGCTGCTCCCTTGTCCCACCCACCATTTGCCCCTGTGACTTTCTGCCCTTCAGGTGGCCATCGAGTTTGATGAGCACATCAACGTGGCCTTCAGCTGCGTGTCTGCCAGCTGCCGAATTGTACACGAGTACATCGGGGGCTACATTTTCCTGTCGACGCGGGAGCGGGCCCGTGGGGAGGAGCTGGATGAAGACCTCTTCCTGCAGCTCACCGGGGGCCATGAGGCCTTCTGAGGGCTGTGTGACTGCCCCTGCCCTGCTCACCACCTGTCACGGCCACTCCCAAGCCCACACCCACAGGGGCTCACTGCCCCACACCCTCTCTAGGCAGGCACCCAGCTGGGCATTTCACCTGCTGTCACTGACTTTGTGCAGGCCAAGGACCTGGCAGGGCCAGACACTGCACCATCACCCAGGCCAGGGATGGGGGTGGGGGTCCCTGAGCTCATGTGGTGCCCCCTTTCCTTGTCTGAGTGGCTGAGGCCGATACCCCTGACCTATCTGCAGTCCCCCAGCACACAAGAAGACCAGATGTAGCTACAGGATGATGAAACATGGTTTCAAACTGGAGTTTCTTTCTTGTTACTTTTTAAAATTTCTTTTGTATAAATTAATATTTTATTGTTGGATCCTCCTCCTTTCTCTGGAGCTGTGCTTGGGGCTGCTCTGACACTCTGTCTCTTCATCACCAGCCAAGAAAAGGGGCTTTCCTGATAAAGACAAGAGTTGGTTAGAGAAAGGGAGATCTAAGTCAGTCTAGGGTTGGAAGCTAGGAGAGCGGTGAGGGCAGAAGGGCACAGCCTTCAGCAACAAGGAATAGGGGCTGGGGTGGTGGCTCTCACGGGTAGGGCGTAGCTGCAGGGCCTCCTTGAAGTACTTGGGAAGCAGGAAGCCATCAGTATTCCCTGGAGTCAGAATCACCCCATTGGCAGAGCGGAAGAAGGGTATTCCATCTGCTGACAGAGCCAGAGATGTGACTCATGCCCTCCCCGAAGGCAGGGGCAGCCCCCGCTTTGTCCAGACTCACCTGCCAGAGCCAGGGGTCCATCGATGAACACAGCTATTTCACAATGGGACCGCATGCCTGCAGAGACAGCTGGGGCTGAGGCCTGGGCACCTGGAGTGCAGTCAGCAACTTGGGCAGACTGGGGTCCTGGGCTGGGGGATGCAGGGGTGCTGCTCCATGCCGGGCATGGGGTGGCCCCAGACAAGTGTTGTAACCTTTGAAGGGGATCTGGCTGGACAGAGTGGGTGGGAGTAGCTAGGTGGAGGGGAGGGCACTGACCACTGATGACACCGGGGTCTCCAGGCAGTCCTGGGGCCAGGTGGATGTGCGTCCTTCCCTGGCAGGACAGGCCCTCAAGTAGGATGGATGGCCAGTGCTTCCAGAATGTACCATGGACTAGCATCAGGGGCAGGGCCTGCGGTGTCTCCAAGGGCATCAGCTCCAACTTAGGTACCTGGTTGAATGGGCAGCAGTGAGACCCCCTTCGCAGGCAGGAGTCCCTCCCATCTGGCTCTCCTGCTTGTCCCCTCACCCCAACCTGCAGGGAATGGCCCTGGTTGGCCCGGATGAGGAGGCCAGTGCTGGGATCCCCCGGCTGCAGGGCGAACCGCTGCTTCCTATTGGTGTCCACCACGCGCTGCACATCTTCAGCAGAGAAGCCGCGGAACTGGGGCAACTGCAGGAGGGCGCCCAGGGGCACGAAGCCGTCTGTGGGCAAGCAGGGTGCTCAGGAGCCAACCTTGCTCTGGACTGGGCCAGGGTTTACAGGGAGCCACAGGCAATCAAAACAAAGTCTGGGCTTGGAGATCGCTCGGGCATCCTCTGTGGGACCTTTAGAAAGTCTCCCCTTTCTGGGCCCCAGTTTTTTCAACTTACATAAAAAGAGGATCTGCCTCACAGAGGGGCAGGGAGGTGAGTGCTCAGCATAGCGCTGTCCCGGAATGCACACTCACAACACCAGCTGCCCCATACCCTCAAGGGCACGCCCTCGGGGTAAGTGCTGATCTGGTTGCTTGGCTGGAGGGGGCGGTCACCAGGCCTGGCCCAGACAAGAACTCTCCTCAGTCTGCTGTGGACATGACAGGGGCTCTAGGCCTTGCTCTCCTCTGTGCATGTGGAGGAAGTGTCCTCTGTGCCTTCCTCAGGGCGCAGTGGAGGCAGCCGTGGGGGAGGAGTTGCAGACAGGCTCACGTTTGTCTCTGGGCTCAAGCCCCAGCCTCCAAGGCCCCTACTTACCGGCTCCCATGGGAAGCCCCAGCTTCAAAGCCCCATGGCGCAGGGCATAGGACAGAGCCTTGGACAGCTGCACGTCTCGGTCCTGAAAGAACCCAGCGGTGGCCCCTGGTCTCCATGGTGACCCTGCCCTGCTGCCCATCCTGAACCCTCGATGACCCACTGCAGAGAGAGCCCAGAGAGAGTGGAGTGCCAGTGGTCTCCAGGAATAATAGGACCCTTCAGCTCCGCCCCCCAGCAACTCCCAGGGAGCCTGGACTGGTGGGAGGGGGTGGGGAGGAGGCGCGCACCTGTTCCCGGGGTCTGGGAGCCCTTCTACCCCTGGACCCTGCTGCTTCCTGCCTCCCTCCTCCAGGGAAGTTCATGGCTAAGACCTGTGGGAAGCAGTGACGAGGGGGGACTGCTTTAAGGCTCCTCCCACGTCCCCACCCCTCCCAGAAAGTCACAAAGCCTCAAGAAGTGAGAGCTGGGTGGGAGTATACAGCTTATTAAGTTCACCACCCCCAAGTCCCTGCTGCAGAGAGGGAAACTAAGGCCCAGCAGGCCAGACTTGCCCAAGGTTACACCGTCAGCCAGGAGCGCAGGGAGGCCGAACCCCGCACTCCAGATCGCTGGTGCGCCCCGCAGGGTGGTCTGGGAGGCAGGGCCGAAGTGCCGACGGACGGGGCGGGAGCGTCGGGGCGGCGGGGACAAACCTGCAGGATCCTCGACCGCAGCGAGGCGGGCGGCGGACCCGCCAATGAAAAGCCGCGGGGGAAGGGGGCGGGCACTTCCGCTTCGGGGAAGGGGTGGAGCCTGCGGGACCCGGCGGCCAGTGAACGCCCGTTGGAGGCTGGAGCTTCCGGGCCCTGGAAAGGGGTCCCTACGCGCCCTGGGTCGGAGGGAGACCCCTGGGTTTGGGGGACATGGGCATTTGGGGCGCCTGAACCCAAGACCTCTGGATGGTAGGGATGCCCAGGCGTCCTGGATACCCTGCGGGACTCGGGGCTCCTGCGGGGAAGATGGGACGTTTTACTGCCCAAGGAGTGGTCAGGGGGGTGGGAGAAGGGCTGCGGGTACCCTCAGGAGGTCTGCGACAGAGGGGGCCAGCTGCGCAGCCCAGGAGTGGTAGTGGCCCCCCTGGGTGACAGGCCTGACTGTATCCTTCCCCAGAGCTGCCCCGTTCAGACCATGGACACTGAAGTGACCCTGCTGCTGCAGTGCCCTGGCGGGGGCCTGCCCCAGGAGCAGATACAGGCCGAGCTGAGCCCTGCCCATGACCGTCGCCCACTGCCAGGTGGGGACGAGGCCATCACTGCCATCTGGGAGACCCGGCTAAAGGCCCAACCCTGGCTCTTCGACGCCCCCAAGTTCCGCCTGCACTCAGCCACCCTGGCGCCTTTTGGCTCTCAGGGGCCACAGCTGCTCCTGCGCCTGGGCCTTACTTCCTACCGAGACTTCCTGGGCACCAACTGGTCCGGCTCAGCTGCCTGGCTGCGACAGCAGGGGGCCACCGACTGGGGTGACACGCAGGCCTATCTGGCGGACCCACTTGGGGTGGGCGCTGCACTAGCCACGGCCGATGACTTCCTCGTCTTCCTGCGCCGCTCCCGGCAGGTGGCTGAGGCCTCTGGGCTGGTGGACGTGCCTGGTGGGCACCCTGAGCCTCAGGTGAGATTCCAGGCTGGGCACAAAGACCTAGACAGCTCAAGGGAGCTGCAGCTCTCCACCCTCCCAATCCTCCCAGCTTTGGTTTCCTCATCCCTTAAAGGGAAAATTGGCCTGGTGTTTCTCTGAAAGTTTGCTCAGGGCAGTCCAGCTGCCTCCCCCCACTGACCCCTGCCCCAGTCCTGTGAGAAACTAGAAAACCCGGGGAGGAAAATTGGGCACAGGAAGAAGATGCCCTACTCCACCTCTGCCCCCTGTGTATCTCCTTTGAAGCTGGACCTCTGATTGTGTGCCAGGGAAAGGACACCAGACTCAGGATCACTAACTCTCTTACACTGTGCCACATCAGGCCCTCAGGGCCAGCAGGTATAGGCTTGCTGGTCCTGAGATGGGGCAGGGGGAAGAGGTGGGGAGCAGGGGCTGAGCCTGACCTCTCACAGGCCCTGTGCCCTGGTGGCAGCCCCCAGCACCAGGACCTCGCTGGGGAGCTGGTGGTACGTGAACTCTTTTCCAGTGTCCTTCAGGAGATCTGTGATGAGGTGAGTGAGGTTGACCTGGACAGGGTGGTAGACATGAATGAAGGGAGGGGTTAGGACTTGCCAGAATTCTACAGGTCTGGGCTGGCAGGAGGCCTGCAGGCATCTGGCCAGCAATGAGGGAAGAAGAAGTTGGCTTTGCAACTATACATACTTGGAGTGGAATTCTAGCCCTCAGTACCCTCTGCCTTGGATTCTTCTTCTTTTCTTTTCTTTTCTTTTTTTTTTAGACAGTCTCCCTCTGTTGCCCAGGCTGGAATGCAGTGGCACGATCTCAGCTCACTGCAAGCTCCACCTCCAGGGTTCACACCATTCTCCTGCCTCAGCCTCCCGAGTAGCTGGGACTACAGGTGTCCGCCACCATGCCTGGCTAATTTTTTTGTATTTTTAGTAGAGATGGGGTTTCACCGTGTTAGCCAGGATGGTCTTGATCTCCTGAGCTCGTGATCTGCTCGCCTCAGCCTCCAATAGTGCTGGCATTACAGGTGTGAGCCACTGTGCCAGGCCAGATTCTTTTTTTTTTTTTTTTTCTTTTTGAGACAGAGTCTTGCTCTGTTGCCCAGGCTGAGTGCAGTGGTGCCATATCGGCTCACTGCAACCTTCACCTCCTGGGTTCAAGTGATTCTCATGCCTTGCCCTGCCAAGGATTCTTCTTTTCAATGGAAACAATGATAAATATCTTGCCTGCTCCCCAAGTCTGTTGAAAAAGGAGTAAGTGGCCGGGCGCGGTGGCTCACGCCTGTAATCCCAGCACTTTGGGAGGCCTAGGCGGGCAGATCACAAGGTCAGGAGATCGAGACCATCCTGGCTAACACGGTGAAACCCTGACTCTACTAAAAATACCAAAAATTAGCCAGGCATCGTGGCGGGCGCCTGTAGTCCCAGCTACTCGGGAGGCTGAGGCAGGAGAATGGCGTGAACCCGGGAGGTGGAGGTTGCAATGAGCCGAAATCACGCCACTGCACTCCAGCCTGGGCTACAGAGCGAGACTCCGTCTCAAAAAAGAAAGAAAGAAAGAAAAAGGAGTAAGTGTGGCAGGGCGTGGTGGCTTACACCTGTAATCGCAGCACTTTGGGAGGCCGAGGACAGCGGATCATCTAAGGTCAGGAGTTCGAGACCAGCCTGGCCAACGTGGAGAAACCCTATCTCTACTAAAAATACAAAAATTAGCCGGGCATGGTGGCGTGCACCTGTAATCCCAGCTACTCAGGAGGCTGAGGCAGGAGAATCACTTTAACCTGGGAGGCAGAGGTTGCAGTGAGCTGAGATCGTGCCACTGTACTCCAGCCTGGGCGACAGAGTGAGACTCCATCTCAAAAAAAAAAAAAAAAACAAAAAGAAAAAGAAAAAAAGAAAAAGGAGTAAGTGGGAGTCCCAGTCACTAAATTGACTTCTCTTGGGTGATCCTGGGCAACGTGTTCAATCTCTCTGGTTTTGGTGTACCTGTAAAACAAACATGACCATCATCTGACATTCTGTAATGCTGTGTCCTTGATCTACAAGCTATAAAATGCTGTACACGGGTAACAGGCTGTTTTTCATTGAGACGGGCAGGGATGTGGGCAGTGGCATTGATAGGTGGGACCTCCCCCCACCCCACCCTCCACCGCAGGTGAACCTGCCGCTGCTCACCCTGAGCCAGCCCCTGCTGTTGGGCATCGCCCGAAACGAGACCAGTGCTGGCCGAGCCAGTGCCGAGTTCTATGTCCAGTGAGTAGGCTCGGGTACATGATCCTGGGTCTTGGGAAGGTGGGTGGTGAGGAGTGAGCTGAGGCAGCTGTGGCTCCACAGGGAACCCGCAGGGGCTGGTCACCCACTAAGTCACCCTTGTGTTCTTGTCCAGGTGCAGCCTGACTTCTGAGCAGGTGAGGAAGCACTACCTGAGTGGGGGACCCGAGGCCCACGAGTCTACAGGAATCATCTTTGTGGAGACACAGGTGCAGAGTGACAAACCATCTTGCTTGGAGGCCAGGGCTGGGGCCTGCAGAGGCCTGGCAATGCATATCTTGTAGGGGAGGTGTTGGCTGGGTCACAATTCCCTCCAGAGTCACAAGATTTGCCCTCAGTGCAAGGGAAAGGTCCAGGAACCTGTTCAGCCCCTTAACATGCCTCCCTAAGGACAGTGCAGAGGTCTCTGAGGCTCAGGAATTCTGGGCACAGCCCTGGCAGGAGACGTGGCAAGCTTGAATGCCTGGGTCTCGTTGTCTCCCCACAGAACGTGCGGAGATTGCAGGAGACGGAGATGTGGGCTGAACTCTGCCCCTCGGCCAAAGGCGCCATCATCCTCTACAACCAGATTCAGGGAAGTCCCACTGCAGGGGCCCTAGGGTCCCCAGCCCTACTCCCGCCGCTCTGAAGATAATAAAGGACTTTATTCTTGGATTCCGTTGGCATCTGCTATTTCTGTGACAGAGAGGAGCAATGGGGCCCTGAGTGTGTAAGGCAGGACAAGTGACTTGGGAAAAAAAAAAAACCCGCCCAGCCTCAGTGTCCCCCTCTGCAAGCAGGGGATAAGAGCTGTGCCTCCCTTGGCTGGCTCCAGAGAGGCTCCGGGGCGGAAGCAGCTCTGTAAGATATGCCTCGCTGCAAAGGGGAGCAACAGCGGAACGGAGAGACGGTGGCCGGGCCGAAAGCGTCACAAAGCCTCAGAGAGCGTGCTCTGTCCCGCCCGCTCCCCAGGTGGGCGCCCGCGCCTGTCCAGCGAGTCCGCAGGCTGCGGGACCGGAGGCACCAAAGGCCAATAGACATGTAGGGGCGGGGTCTCCACCGATTTTTTTTTTCCTGACAGGTGGACGTGGTCTTGGCATCCACGCCAATGAGAATGCGAGGGCGGGGCCTGAATAGACGCAGGAAATGGCGAAGGCCGCGGGTTTGTGAGCAGCGGGGGCGGGGCCTGGTCGTGGCCCCTCCTTCTCCCGTCCCCAAGCTCCCTGGGTGGGAACGGGGTCTCCGAGTCCCTGGCTGGGTGGGCAGACCCCGAAGCCAGCGCGGGGAAGGGCTGCGGATGCCCGGGTCAGAGGAAGGAGCAGGTCCAAGGACACGCGGGTCTGGTCCTGGGCAAGAACCGCCCCCTCCCCGGGCCTGCTTCAGTCTTCCTTCGCAGAACACCGGGCCAGGCCCCTTCCCTCTGCCCCCGGGTGCTTGAAGTCTAGCCCCATCTTGGTCCAATGCGCTCTTGGTAGCCTCCTTTCCCAGCTGCCCGCCCGCCGCCATGCCGCCCTTACTGCCCCTGCGCCTGTGCCGGCTGTGGCCCCGCAGCCCTCCCTCCCGGCTTCTCGGAGCGGCCGCCAGGCAGCGGTGAGTTGGGCGCGGGGGGCCGGCCCGGTTGTTCAATGGGTTTCTGTTTGCCCTATGTGCTGAGTTAGTCGTGGTCTCTACTCCGTGTCAGGAGGCTCCCAGGTTTGTCTCAGGTAACCCTCGCCTTCCCTGCTGAGGATCAGATACAGAAGACCCCCAAGGTCATACACCGATTTAAGCGGCAGAGGAGGAGTTTGAGTTCAGGTCAAACCCAACGCTCTTACCACAGCTTTAGTGGTTTTCAAGCATCACTGTATCACTGTGCATAACCCTCTGTGGGGGGTGGGAGATGGGGAGGTGTCAGGTACAAAATCCAGATTCCTGGGCTCTGCTCTGGAGATTCTGAACTGGAGGAATCAATTGGGTGGGGCTCAGGAATCAGTTTTTTCTTTCTTTTTCTTTTTCCTTTTTTTTTTGAGATGGAGTTTTGCTTTTGTTGCCCAGGCTGGAATGCAATGGAGCAATCTCAGCTCACCGCAACCTCCACCTCCTGGGTTCAAGCGATTCTCCTGCCTCAGCCTCCTGAGTAGCTGGGATTACGGGCATGCGCCACCATGCCCGGCTAATTTTGTGTTTTTAGGAGAGACAGGGTTTCTCCATGTTAGTCAGGCTGGTCTTGAACTCCCGACCTCAGGTGATCTGCCCTCCTCAGCCTCCCAAAATGCTGGATTACAGGTGTGAGCCACCGCGCCTGGCCAGGAATCAGTTTTTTCCAACAAGTTTTTGGACTCCACTTTGAGAAATCGTGACCGGCACTATGCCTGAAACACTCCAAAGGGAGGGCTGATCTGGAGACAGATCTATCCTGGCACCTGTTTCAGCCCTTTCAGTTCCTGGTGGCTGAGTTGAAGGGTGTGGCCCAGAAGGCAGGGCAGAGCTAGCTTCTGGGTTCCCTCAGCCCCTGCTGGTTTGGGACTCTGTCCACAGGTCCAGCCCCAGTACTTACTATGAACTGTTGGGGGTGCATCCTGGTGCCAGCACTGAGGAAGTTAAACGAGCTTTCTTCTCCAAGTCCAAAGAGGTACCAGTACCCCTAAGGTGGGGAGGGGGAGCAGGAACTCTGAGCCAGTGGGTGTGTGCTTCAAATTCCCAGGAGTAGACCTGCATCTCTGGCTGGTGCCACATTTTTTCAGCCCTCACAGGGAGTGGCAGGTGCTCAATGGTAGGGGAAAGGCTGTGGGCAGGAGCCAGGGGTCCTGTCTGATGGGCTGGGCTTGGTTTTCTTGATCTGCCTGCCTGCTCTTGAGAAACCTGGACCAGGGCATATGGTGAATTCAGGGGGCTGGCAGGTGGGGAGGGCTTGAACACAGGAGGAGGCAGGAGTCCATGCTCTCTGGCCTTCTGAGGAGTGGGAAGGCCTGAGTGAGGGTCACTGACCAGGCAGGGCCTCTGGGTATGACTGGAGCCCTGGTGGGTGGATGTCATCAGTATGGGTCCTGGGGAGCGACAGGCAAAGGGAGATAAGGGGAGTCCTGCCCCACCCCAGCTGCACCCGGACCGGGACCCTGGGAACCCAAGCCTGCACAGCCGCTTTGTGGAGCTGAGCGAGGCATACCGTGTGCTCAGCCGTGAGCAGAGCCGCCGCAACTATGATGACCAGCTCCGCTCAGGTAGTCCCCAAAAGTCTCCACGAACCACAGCCCATGACAAGTCTGCCCGCCAAACACACAGGTACAGTAATCCTGCCCTCAGCTTGCCCCACCCCCAGGTCTCTTGGGGAGCCTCATTTCCACAATGTCCCTCCCTCTGCCTCCCAGCAGCTCCTGGGCACCCCCCAACGCACAGTACTGGTCCCAGTTTCACAGCGTGAGGCCACAGGGGCCCCAGTCGAGGCAGCAGCAACACAAACAAAACAAGCAAGTGCTGGGGTACTGCCTCCTCCTCATGCTGGCGGGCATGGGCCTGCACTACATTGCCTTCAGGTGATGCCTGTTCTCCCCGGGGTGATGGGCAGAGGGCAGGAGGGTGGGTGAATTCCAGTGTGGTCAGCCAGTCCTCCACAGCACCTCGTGGCCCGTACTTGTGTCTCTCAAGCTAAGAGTTGCTTAAAATCGGTCTCTGGAACCGCTCCTTACTTAGTAAACGCAGCGCTGCACCAAGAGCTAATGTTGTCATTTACAGTTTTTCATATTTCGAATGTAAATCTTTCATGCTGGCTGCCAGGAAGGGATTGAGCCAAACAAAATCAAGCACAAGCAGCAAATGCAGCACAGCTCATTCATTTGGCAGTAGGCATCTCCCTGCCACTCTCACGCGTGCCACGGAGCTGATTCTCTTTATTCTTTTTTTCTTTTTTTTTTTCTTTTTTTTCGAGATGGAGTCTCACTCTGTCGCCCAGGCTGCAGTGCAGTGGCGTGATCTCGGCTCACTGCAACCTCACCTCTGCCTCCTGGGTTCAACCAATTCTGTCTCAGCCTCCTGAGTAGCTGGGACTACAGGCGTCCACCACCACACCCGGCTAGTTGTTTTGTATTTTTAGTGGAGATGGGGTTTCACCATATTGGCCAGGCTGGTCTCAAACTCCTGACCTCAGGTGATCCACCCGCCTTGGCCTCTGAAAGTACTGGGATTACAGGCGTGAGCCACCGCGCCTGGCCACGAAGCAGATTTTCTATAGCAGATACCTAAAGGCCAGTGCCCACTGCTAGCAGCTTGCCTAGTTCAGTGATGGAGTTAGACGCATACCCTTTCTACTCTTCTGGGAGGAGCACCCCCATGTCCACAGCTGCTGTCACACCTCGAAGTGACCAGGGACTTCGGATGCCATTGGACCCTAGACAAGCCAGGGCCACTCGGAGCCCTCCCTATCTATCACAGGCAGGGTTAGACTGAGGTCCCTAACCCTGTGTGAGAGTAGAAAGCTGTGAGGCCCCTAGAGTGGGGTGGAAGGGAGCAGGACTTCAGGGACAGCAGGAATTGGAGTCCCAGGGTTAATTGTGACCCATTGCAGGAAGGTGAAGCAGATGCACCTTAACTTCATGGATGAAAAGGATCGGATCATCACAGCCTTCTACAACGAAGCCCGGGCGCGGGCCAGGTCTGTCCCTGCTCTATTCTGCTCCCTGCTCCCTGTCCAGGCACCGCACTTCGGGATCCCTATCCCAACCACCCAGGTGCCCTCTCCTCCAGGGCCAACAGAGCCAGCCTTCAGCAGGAGCAACAACGGCTAGGGCAGCGGCAGCCACCACCATCCGAGCCAACCCAAAGCCCCGAGATCGTGCCCCCGGGCGCCGGCCCCTGAGGGGCTCACTTGGATGGGTCCTGCAGTGCGTTGCCGCCTTGCTTCCTTCCCTGGACTGCCCGCTCCCCGAAACGCGCGCAATAAAGTGATCCGCACAGCTAGTGTCCGGCTCCCTCTTTAAGGCCCGGCGCCCCCGACCCCGGCCTCGCCAAGGGCCAGCGCCCCGCCCTCTGGGTAGTGGCGGCGGCGACCCGGGAGCCCGGCCCCCTGGGCGGTGCGTCCCCTTTCCCCTGCCGCGGCGGGAGGCGGGAGGGGGTGTGTGGAGGAGGCGGGCCCCGCCGGCGGCCTCGCCCCCCCACCCCGCCGCCCCGCCCCCGCCCCACGGCCCGGTGGGGAGCGCGTGTCTGGGTCACATGAGCCGCCTGCCCGCCAGCCCGGGCCCGGCCCCCCGCCGCCCCCGCCGTCGTGCCCGCCGCCACCGGCCGCCCGCCCCCGGTCCTCTGGCCGCCTCCGTGGTGGTGGTGCCTGCGGGGTCCGAGGGGGCCGGAGGCCGCCCCGGCCGGACCCCGCCCGCCGGGCGGGCCGGCCATCCCCCGCGCCGCCGGGCTAGGGCGATGCGGGCGCCCCCGGCGGGCGGCCCCCGCGGGCACCATGAGCCCTCTGCTCCGCCGCCTGCTGCTCGCCGCGCTCCTGCAGCTGGCCCCCGCCCAGGTACGTGCGGCCCGACAGCGCGCCCGCCCGCCCGCCGTGCCCTCTCTCAAGGTTGGCGGAAGTGAGGAGGCGACCCGCGGCCTCGGCCGAGGGGATCTGCGGGGTCGGGCCTTGGACGCGGGCGTCTCGGGGGCCCGGCGCGTGCATCGCCTGGGAGGTGCCCCTCCCTGCTGGCCCGCCAGCCCCAGTCTGGGGCCACTCCTCCGCCCCACCCCGTCCCCTGGGCACCGCCGGGGGCGGGGCTCCCTCGGTGCCTGCAGGACCTGCTTCGGTGCGCGCTCCTGATCTGCATGCAGCCCCCAAACATGCTCGGCTCCGCGGCCTGGAGATTTGGCGCGGCCACCAGAGCACCTGTTGTGTTTTGGGCCAGGGCAGGTCCCGGGTGGCCAGGAGAGGACAGGTAAAGCTAGAGCAGTGGCCACAGGAACACAGCAATCTGGAAAGATGTCAGAGAGGTGGTGAAGCCTCCTGATGCAAGGGCAAAGCCCTAGGGATGGCGACAGGGCCAGACTCTCCTAAAGTGTACCTTGGGTACAGGTCTTTTCTCTCCCACAGGCCCCTGTCTCCCAGCCTGATGCCCCTGGCCACCAGAAGAAAGGTAATACTCACAAAAGCTCGGCACTAGCCAGCATTAAGAGGGTTTGTCATGGGCCCTGATTCCAGGTGCCTGGTGTCCATCATCTTGTGTAACTCCCCTAGAAGATGCAAACTATTATTCTACCCATTTCACAGAGGAGGAAATTGAGGCAGTGGGGTTACTGGGATCTGGATAAACAGGGCAGGGGAAGACAGGTTGTGAGGGCAGAGTGGATAGGGCTAGTGGAGGGTGGCTGTGACTTGGGGACTGGGGAGGACAGATGCTGGGAGCAGCTGCAGGAAAACCAGTGAGGACTTAACCCCTACCGGTCTGCTCCCAGTGGTGTCATGGATAGATGTGTATACTCGCGCTACCTGCCAGCCCCGGGAGGTGGTGGTGCCCCTGACTGTGGAGCTCATGGGGACCGTGGCCAAACAGCTGGTGCCCAGCTGCGTGACTGTGCAGCGCTGTGGTGGCTGCTGCCCTGACGATGGCCTGGAGTGTGTGCCCACTGGGCAGCACCAAGTCCGGATGCAGGTACTGGGCAGGTGGGGCAGCGGGCAGGGTGGATGCTGGCTGGCTCTGGGGCTGGGGCAGCCTGGAGACTGAGGCACAGGAGATAGGGTTGGGGGGAGGGCTGGTGGCCAGCCTCCCGGCTGTTGGGTGAGCTTTTCTCCCTCCAGTCTTAGAGCATCCCCTTTCTCTCTCTCCCTCACTGTCCCCCCTGTTCTTCTCCTGAGCACAGATCCTCATGATCCGGTACCCGAGCAGTCAGCTGGGGGAGATGTCCCTGGAAGAACACAGCCAGTGTGAATGCAGGTGCCAGCCAGGCCCAACTTCTGAGCTCGCAGAGGCCAGGCTTGGGGGGTGCTGGGTATGGTGGTCCACAGAACTGGGGACCAGGTTCCTTAGAGCCAAGGGGCCGGGCGTGGTGGCTCACGCCTGTAATCCCAGCACTTTGGGAGGCCGAGGCGGGCGGATCATGAGGTCAGGAGATTGAGACCATCCTGGCTAACATGGTGAAACCCCGTCTCTACTAAAAAAATACAAAAAATTAGCCGGGCGTGGTGGCGGGCGCCTGTAGTCCCAGCCACTCAGGAGGCTGAGGCAGGAGAATGGCATGAACCTGGGAGGCGGAGCTTGCAGTGAGCCAAGATCTTGCCACTGCACTCCAGCCTGGGTGACAGAGCAAGACTCTGCCTCAAAGAAAAGGACTAGAGCCAAGGGTAGGCCTTGGATCTGGGGCAACAAAGTAGGATGCTTGGGCCGAGGGTAGTGGCTCACACCTATAATCCCAGCACTTTGGGAGGCCCAGGCAGGCAGATCACCTGAGGTAAGGCGTTCGAGACCAGCCTGGCCAACATGGTGAAACCCTATCCCTACTAAAAAAAAAATACAAAAATTAGCCGGGCATGGTGGCGGGTGCCTGTAATCCCAGCTACTTGGGAGGCCAAGACAGGAGAATAGCTTGAACCCGGGAGGCGGAGGTTGCAGTGAGCTGAGACCACGCCACTGCACTCCAGCCTGGGCAAGAAGAGGGAAACACAGTCTCAGAGAGAGAGAGAGTAGGATGCTGGGATTTCCCGATCTTCCTCCTGTTTGTCTGTGTCTATCTCTCTTACTTTTCAGACCTAAAAAAAAGGACAGTGCTGTGAAGCCAGACAGGTGAGTCTTTTGGACTCCAGCTGAGTGGGGGCAGGGGGAGTACAAGTGAATCCAGAAGCTGTTGCTCCTCTTTCTCTTCCCACCCATCCCCCACATTCCCTTTTCCTCTGCTCCCCAAGCCTGTGTTCTCTGCCCCGACCCCAGCTCTAGGGAAGACTCTTCCTTCCCACCCCAGACATGTCGCTTCTCCTCCCTAGGGCTGCCACTCCCCACCACCGTCCCCAGCCCCGCTCTGTTCCGGGCTGGGACTCTGCCCCCGGAGCACCCTCCCCAGCTGACATCACCCATCCCACTCCAGCCCCAGGCCCCTCTGCCCACGCTGCACCCAGCGCCACCAGGGCCCTGACCCCCGGACCTGCCGCTGCCGCTGCCGACGCCGCAGCTTCCTCCGTTGCCAAGGGCGGGGCTTAGAGCTCAACCCAGACACCTGCAGGTGAGGCGTCTGTGGGGTGGTGTTTGTTTGGGAAGGCACCAAGGCCCTGTCCTGGAGCAGGTCCAGGGTGAGCCTGCCAGTAGGAGGAGGGCCAGGGAAGGGGAAACTGTTGAATGTGTTGAACAAATATTTACCAAACAGCTGCTGGCACCTGGAGCTGTGTAAGCAAGTCCAACATTCTAACTCAGGAGTCAGATACAGGAGGGACGATGCCAGCAGAGGATGTCAAGGGCTGTGGTGAGGGGCACCTGGCCTCGTCTTTCAGAGGTCAGAGATCTCTTGGAGGAGGTGACATCTGCCTGGAATAGAAATGTGGGACACAGCTTTTCCAGCTTGCAGTTCGGGCCTTCCCAGAAGCCCCTGTGGTAGGCATCTGCCCTTACCTATGGGCTTCAAGAGGCCAGGGGACGTAGTGGAACCCTCGTCTACCCTTATCTGATGTGTTTGTCACCATCCGTGTCCTGCAGTGAGGCCATGGGGTGAAATCATATGGGCCGGGCCAGTGGGGGCTCCCGAGGAGTGTCAGGAGGGGATGGCCTTTGCAGAAGGTTCATCCTTCCCCCTGCAGCCTCCAGTGCCCAGGGCCGAGTGGTGTGGCAGGACGCTCAGGTTGTGATCTTAGTGGGCCCAAGGCACATGAGTCCAGGGCTAGGGCTGCGCTCCAGCCAGCATGAACAGATCACTTCCTCTCTCCTCAGGTGCCGGAAGCTGCGAAGGTGACACATGGCTTTTCAGACTCAGCAGGGTGACTTGCCTCAGCGGCTATATCCCAGTGGGGGAACAAAGAGGAGCCTGGTAAAAAACAGCCAAGCCCCCAAGACCTCAGCCCAGGCAGAAGCTGCTCCAGGACTTGGGCCTCTCAGAGGGCTCTTCTGCCATCCCTTGTCTCCTTGAGACAGTCATCAAACAGGACAGAGTTGGAAGAGGAGACTGGGAGGCAGCAAAAGGGGTCATATACCAGCTCAGGGGAGAATGGGGTACTGTCTCAGTTTCTAACCACCCTGTGCAAGTAAGCATCTTACAACTGGCTCTTCCTCCCCTCAATAAGAAGACCCAAACCTCTGCATAATGGGATTTGGGCTTTGGTACAAGAACTGTGACCCCCAACCCTGATAAAAGAGATGGAAGGAGCTGTCCCTGCCTGTGTCACTGTTTGTCACTGTCCAGGCTGGCTGGTTTGGGCATGAATGTCTGCATCACTAAATCCAGAGCTTGTTTTGCTCCCTCGTCGTGCAGATGGAGGAAATGAGGACTAAGGCCCCACAGCAGATCCCAGGCAGGGCCAGAATTATGTATTCATCACTTTCAAGTTATTGCCAGGCATGGGAGTCAGGGACAGCCCAGTCAATACAGACTGCCTGCCCTCCTGCTCTTCACCGGGGTTCTTTTCTGGAAGGAGACAGCCTTCTGTGGCCAGAGAGCTTGGGGTAGGACCCAGATCTGCTGAGTGACCTTGCTTGTCACTACCCCTGCCTCTCTGAGCAGCAGTTTCCACATGTGCACATAGAGGGAACAGAAGATTGCTGTGGTTGTCATCCTCAGGCCCCAGAGAAGTTTGAGACTATCTTTACATAATAGAAAAGAACACTTGTTCTTCCTGCCAGGGAGCACTTTCAGCATCTGCTGCTTTTTGTTCCCTGCAGCTTGAATCTAAAGCCCTGGCACCTGCCCTGTCTTAACTTCACTCCCACCTCCCTGAAAGGGAAGCACCAAAAGTCTGGGGCTGGTGGGCCTGGTTTGGGCGGCAGGCTCCCCTCAACCCAACCCAGTTTTTTTTTTTTTTTTTTTTTTTTTTTTTGACGAATCTCACTCTGTCGCCCAGGCTGGAGTACAATGGTACAATCTCCACTCACTGCAACCTCCACCTCCTGGGTTCAAGCGATTCTCCTGCCTCAGTCTCCCAAGCAGCTGGAATTACAGGCGCCCACCACCACGCCCAGCTAATTTTTGCATTTTTAGTAGAGATGGGTTTCTTTTTTTTTGAGATGGAGTCTCGCTCTTTCGCCCAGGCTGGAGTACAGTGGCGTGATCTCAGCTCACTGCAAGCTCCGCCTCCTGGGTTCACGCTATTCTCCTGCCTCAGCCTCCCGAGTAGCTGGGACTACAGGCACCCGCCACCACGCCCGGCTAATTTTTTGTATTTTTAGTAGAGATGGGGTTTCACTGTGTTAGCCAGGATGGTCTCCATCTCCTGACCTCGTGATCCGCCCACCTCGGCCTCCCAAAGTGCTAGGATTACAGGCGTGAGCCACCGCGCCCAGCCTGAGATGGGTTTCACCATGTTGGCCAGGCTGGTCTCAAACTCCTGACCTCAGGTGAACCACCTGCCTCAGCCTCCCAAAGTGCTGAGATTATAGGCGTGAGCCACTGCACCCACCCAACCCACACAGTTTTCTCCACCCTCACCTCCCTCGCACCCTGCAGCTCCCTTCATCAGTTGCTGCCTGAGATTCTCCTCACTTGTCTATCCCAGCCCAAGCCTAGCCCCTACCCTTCTCCCTGCAGCCTCCAGTGCCCAGGGCTGAGTGGTTTGGGGTGGATGAAAGGCCAACCTTGGGCACCAGCGCTTTGCCTGCTGAAGCAGGACATTCAGGGGCAGAGTTAACTCAATTGGGCAGCCACTTTGAGGGGCAGCCACCCTAATGGAGGCTTTCTCTGAAGTGTTGGGTCAGAGCATGTGGGTATGATCTTAGTGGGCCTAAGGCAGGAGTGGGTTGAACCAGGAGACAATTCCTGACAGCGATTACTACTTTCAAATCATTTTCTCAGTCATGATGTCACTGGACATGCCATAGATCAATTAGCGCGAGGCAGAGAAGGGTTAGGGCCCCAGAGCTACCACCTCCAGAGCCCAGTTAGCCCCACCAGACACGCACAACGCTTCACATGCACCTCCTCACTTCCTCCTCAATTCTGAAGTCAGCATCATGACTGTCTTCCTTTTACAATTGAGGAAATAGGCTCAGAAAGGCTAACTGGCCCGGGGGTGGGGGGATTTGACCTCAAATCGGCTGTCTCCCTAACCTTCAACCTAGGTTTAGCTGCCTGTCAACTGCAGGTTCATTACTTCAGTTGACAGATGTTTGGTGGCTGCTGGGGCGCCTGACAATAAGTCTGGTGGAGGAACAGGCCCAGCCAGATCATTCCAGTCATGAGTCACAGCCCAGGTGCACAGGTAAGCCTGGCTCCTGGGAGAGAGACCTGGGCGGGAGCATCGGCTGGAAGCCAGGGCTTGTCATTGGACATCATCTCGGTCCTGCAGGGGCCCTGTGGGGTGGATATCATCAAGCCCATGTTACACGCCTGTGTTGGATGACAAATTCTACCAAGCACATAGCCGACCGGGAATTCAAACATGAGTGTCACTGTGAAGCCCAGGCTCCACAGCGACTGAGGGCTGTGGGCCATAACGAGACCCGGGAAAACAGGAGTGCTGTGGGAGAGGCTGGGGGCGACTTGAAATGCGCCTCAAGACCCTCTCCGGGAACCCACGCCCGCCTGACCTTACTATCACCTCGGCCGGAAGTGCCTGCGGCCTTTTCGGAAGTCACTTTCACCTAACCTTACAGACTACCGCTCCGCCGGAAGTGATGCAGGGCAGCGGCGTCGCGGGGGCGGGGCTAGGGAAAGACCCGCGCCAGCGGGCGTGTGGCCGCGGGTTTCGCACGGCCCAATGAGGGAGGGCGGCGTGGCCCGGCCTGGTAGCGACGAGAACGCGCCTGCGCAAAGGCGGCAGCACCACCGGGGTTGACTCCGGGGGCGCGGCGAGGAGGTGAGCGGGGGCCACAGCCCGGGCTGGGGGGAGCCGGGGTGCAAGAGGGCAGGCTGGATCAGGCCGGGCAGGAGCGGACCGGGCTCCGAGTGTCAACGAGAGCTAGGTGACGAGGAACTTGAGGGTGGGGGCCGGAGCTGTCCGGAGATGCCGCAGGGGGAGGGTTCTCACGCCGCACGGGGCGGAGTCCTGGGATTCGGGGCGGGACGTGGAACCGGGACGGGTGGGATCTCCGAGCTGGTGCCAGTGGGAGGCGGAGCCCGGCGGCGGAGGGCGGAGCTAGAAGCGTCCGGGGACGGAGCCTGGCTCTTGAAGGAGGAGCTGGAGGAGGTGAAAGGCGGAGCCTCGGGGTCGGAAGCAGAGGGGGACGGAGCGCAGGCGCTGGGGGCGGGGCTTCAGCCGGTGAGTGGCGTGGCTACGGCTCCGGAAAAGGGGTCTAGTTCTGTCGAAGGCGGGGCTGCAGGCGCGGGGGCGGCACCGCGTCCTCCGAAGGGCGGTGCCAAGGAGCCAAGTGAGGAGCCTGCCCCGAGTAATGGCCCCGGGCGTCCTCGCGGGGGTGGTCTCCGTGGTGGCCGGGCTTGGGGACGCCGTAGGCCGAGAACTCCACCGGGAGAGGTGGTGTGGGTGGAGCGGGCTCGGCGGCCAGCAGACACAGGGCCAGTCTGGGTGCCCCGGAGACCCCCAAGGGCTCAGAGTTGGGGCGGCGCCCCGGGCGGAGGCACAGGGCCAGGCTGGGGGGTATCTCCCGAGGACCCGGGCTCCTCGGAACCACCCAGTGGGGATGTGTGGGTGCCTCGGGGCCGGCCCCCTGCAGCGGCCGCAGAGGTGTTGGTGTGCTGGGCCGGGGGCAGCTGGGTGTGGCGTGAGTGGGGCCGCCCAGTCGGGGCAACTGCAGTGCAGCCAGATAGGGTCTGGACTTTGCGTAAAGGGACAGGCGGGAACTGAAGAGCGGAGGTGGGGACTGGGAGGGAGGGAAGGTATGGGGGTGAGCAAAGGGGCGGGGCCCTGGCTGCTGTGGCCTCCCCTGACCCCCTCCCCCCGCTGCTGGGGTCCTCGGCCAAGCCCCCTTCTCACTGGACTGGTAAGTGTGGCCCCGGAGCCCGGGGGAGAGGGCGGTGACCCGGGACAAAGGGGATCCCCCGGGGCAAGGAAGATACAGTGGCGGTGGAACCCTCCTGTTACCTACCCGTGTTCCATACTCTCCCTGCCCTCCCCCACGTTCAGTCGGTCGGTCGGGGTCTGTGCCCACAGAGACATGAGGCTGAGCTGGGTCCGGGTCCTGACAGTACTGTCCATCTGCCTGAGCGCCGTGGCCACGGCCACGGGGGCCGAGGGCAAAAGGAAGCTGCAGATCGGGGTCAAGAAGCGGGTGGACCACTGTCCCATCAAATCGCGCAAAGGGGATGTCCTGCACATGCACTACACGGTGAGTGGGTTGGGCGGGCCTTTTGGGAGTGGCTGGGGCTTCCGAGGACCAGAAAGTGCTTGGGAGTCTGGTTCTCCATCAGCCAGGTAGGTGACCTTGGGCAAGTCCCCTCTCCCCTCTAAGCCAGTTTCCACGGTTCTGCCTTGCCGTTGCCTACTGCCCAGGTGGGCACCAGCAGGCAGTGACAGTGTACTGTGAGCTGCCCAAGGCTCTGTCCTCTTAAAGAACTATGACTAGCTGGGCGCAGTGGCTCACCCCTGTAATCCCAGCACTTTGGGAGGCGGAGGCGGATGGATCACCTGAGATCAGGAATTTGAGACCAGTTTGGCCCCATGATGGTGCTAAAAATAAAAAATTAGCCGGGCGTGATGGCGGGCGTCTATAATCCCAGCTACTTGGGAGGCTGAGGTGGAAGAATTGCTTGAACCCGGGAGGCAGAGGCTGCAGTGAGGCGAGATCACACCACTGCACTTCAGCCGTGGCAACAGAGACTCCATCTCAAAAAACAAAAAGGACTGACCACCAGTGCTGTGGGGGCCAGCTTGATGGGGAAAGCAGCTGAGGGAGGGGGGTGTCGGGTGGTCCCCTTTTCCTCACTGGTCTTCTCATGGTTCCATAGGGGAAGCTGGAAGATGGGACAGAGTTTGACAGCAGCCTGCCCCAGAACCAGCCCTTTGTCTTCTCCCTTGGCACAGGCCAGGTCATCAAGGGCTGGGACCAGGGGCTGCTGGGGTGAGTCATGGGGGAATGGGCTTGGGAGCGGGGGCGTGCATGGCCACCGCCCAGGAGGTAAGCTGTCGGAGGCAAGCCCCAGGGATACAAGACAGGGGCCCTGGGTGCTGCCATGGGCTGAACATGTGTCTTCCTGCAGGATGTGTGAGGGGGAAAAGCGCAAGCTGGTGATCCCATCTGAGCTGGGTAAGAGGCCCCTCCTGAGGGTGCAGAGCGAGTTTGGGGTGTGTGACTGGGAAGGGTGAAAGCTGCTTCAGCCTTTCATTGGTCTTCACCGTATCTATTCATTACAATACATGCCTCCTCCAAGTTTGGCTGTGTCTAGCAGTGAGTACAGGGCAAGATCATTGAAGCACTCAGCTGTAGTAGCCCCGCTCTGCCCTTGCCAGGCCTTTGGCACCCCCTTCCCATCTCCATTACCCTTCTCCATTTCTGGCCTTCTTGCTGAGAGGGGCGGAACACCCTCCCTTTGCCCAAGCTGGAAGGGAGCTTGGCCATCACTGACTGTTTCTTTGTGCATCTTCAACAGGGTATGGAGAGCGGGGAGCTCCCCCAAAGATTCCAGGTAGTGAACCTTTTGACACCTCCCATCACCTGCAGCCAGCCCACCTCCCTGTGGCCCTGGTTGGCATTTTGACTCCCCTTCTCCCCTACAGGCGGTGCAACCCTGGTGTTCGAGGTGGAGCTGCTCAAAATCGAGCGACGATCTGAGCTGTAACCAGACTGGGGAGGGGCAGGGGGAGAGGCCCCCATCAGGGACCAGACTGTTCCAAAAAAAAAACAACCAAAAAACAAAAACAAACAAAAAAAAACACTTAAAAGCCCAAGGAGTAAGCCTGTGTGTGTTTGTGGGCCCTGAGAGACTCAGAGACCTCAGCTCCAGCATACGCCACCACCTTCTCCTTTCCTGACTGTGGAGCCTTGGGCGGTCTAGGCTCAATGACACAGTGGCCCTTGCCCAGAGAAAAAGGAGTGTTCCTGCCTGCCAGCAGCAATACTGCTCCCCCCACCCCCACAGCTCCCCAGCCACTTTCAACTCCTGGTCTGGGAGCCAGCACTGGGCTATCGTCATGGCTACGTGGCCCTTAGAAAGGCCTGCGGTCACCTGGGGAGAAGCTGAGCTGGCAGAAGTCACAGAGCAGTGTGCCTCCCTAAAAGAGACCAGCGGAGCCTGTTAGCTGCACCAAAGGTGTATCCTAGCTTTATTAAAGGGCCCGCGCCGCAGAGTCAATATAAAAACACAAAAAGTCCCATCAGTTTAATAATAAAAAACCCCAAAAGTGGAAAACTGAGGGGGCAGGGGAAGAGACCCCTGGGCCAGGGGCACGAGGAGCCCTGCTCATGGCACCAGGCCTGGCCGCAGGGTCCCCCGGTATTGCTGTTGCTACGAGGTTGGGGGGCAGCGATTGTCCTGTGGGAGCCACCGTTCGCCTGGGTCCGGGACCCTCACTTCTTCTGGGGTGTGCTCAGCTTCTGCATGCCCCGGATCTTGTCCAGCAGGCCAGAGATGAAGGCCTGGGTGGGTTGGGAGGGCAAACATTAAGGAGACCAGACCCCAAGATGACAGGAGCCAGGCTCCCCTCACTCTGCCACCCCCCGACCCACTCCGCCCCGGGGAAATCTCTTACCTCTGTGGGTTTGTAACAGTCAACCAGCAGCTCCTAGCAGGGGATGGGGGAGGAAGGATAAGTGAGTCCTCAGGAGTGGGGGCCTGGAGCTCGCCTATACCCACTTCCAAGAGACTGGGGCCACCCTGAGGCACAGGAGATGCCACAACCACCTCACAGCTAGGCATTGGCCCCATTCTGCTGAGGCAGGAGCTGGGGCTTGAGGGCCTGGCTCCACAGCCTCGATTTCCCGGGGCAGTGCCTCAGGCAACCCACCGCCCCCCAGCCCCCTCACTTTGACCCTGGCAGCCCGGGCATCGTCACTCTCCATGTCCAGGAGCTCATCCACGTCAATCTCCAGTTCTGGGATCTCCTCTTCCTGGGGTGGGGATGGGGGAGGAGGGAGAGACATAAGCCTGAGTTGGAGAGAGGGTGTGAGAGGGGCTCTGGGTTGAGGCCCCTGCCTACCTCGGAGGAACCCGGCCCTCTGCCCAGCAGACAGAACAGCAGCTGCTCTGAGGAGGAAAACAGATCAGGCCCGTGCCAAGGCAAACTGCCCAAAGCGGGGTGGGGGGGGGAGTTTCCTGTCCCTGCCAGTGGGCACCGGGGGTGCCAGACAAGGCCAGAGAGCCAGGGCTGGGGACCCTGGGCTGGGAACCCAGCAGATGTGTCTCCCCAACATCCGGGCCCCCCATCTCACCAGAGCACCGGTGGGTGCAGCTGTCCCAGCTTATCATACCCCCCTCCTCTCCCCCAAACACCTGTCACAGCTCCCCGGGAGCGAGGAGGAAGTGAAGGCTGAGGGGTCACTGGGAAGGACCCAGGCCTGGCAAAGAGGAAACAAAGAGCCCATGCTTTGGTGAGGGAGAGGGTGCCCACCACCCTGCCACACCCTCCCCAGGAAGCCCCTATCCTGTTTGTAGTCAACTGCATTCCAGGGCTGGGCTAGGGTAGGCAGGCAGCACCGGGCAAACCCACTCCTCCACCCTGCCCCCCGGGGCCTGAGTCACCGTCTGAAGAACCAAGGAGTCATGGGGGTGGAGAAGCAGAGCCCAGAAAGCGGGCTAGCCTGCACGCACGCCAAGATGGAGCTCCAGGCTAGCCCACAGAACAGCCCAGCCCCAGCCGCCTACCAGACCAGCACCTTGTAACCACAGTCTAACCCAGCGGGCACTAGGCGGTGAGACCTCCTGCCGCTGCCAGCCCAGACTAGCCCCCTTGCCTCTTGCCCAAGGCCCACGCTACCCCTTGAGGCTTCTGGAGGACACCAGGCTTGACCTGGGGAGTGGCATGATGGGGGCCAGGGTCCGAGGCAGCAGAGAAGGCAGAAGTGACTTAAGTCAGGCAAGAAAGAGTATATACTGGGGGCGGGAGTGCAGAGGGGAGGGGAGCGCGCGGGGAAGCAAAGCGCCCTTTGACTCCAGTGACAGGAGAGCTCACAGTGGGGCTGCGAGGCGGACCGGCTCGAGACCGATTTTGGGGTGTCGGCGTGGGGTGGGAACACACCTGGCAGTCGTAGAGGCGCGTGAGCTGCTCCAGGATCCACTCCTCTAGGTTGAGGCGCTTCCGTAGCTCCTTGCGGTCATACTTGACGGTGACCTTCCCTTGGCGCCTCACTGGGCCCTCATCGTCAGCGCCGCCCGGGCCCTCTCCTGCGGCCCCGGGGGGGCTCTGAAAGTAGACGCGTGGTCCTGGGCCGCCACTGCCCGGCCCGGGGGCCGGGGCCGCCAACGCCGCGCCCCCCGCGGGCCGCGGGGCCGCTCCCTGGGGCCCTCCTCCTCCCTGACCCGCCGGTGGTCGTTAGTCGCCGGCCCGTCCGGGTCCGCGGCGGGGGGGGGCCGGGTGATATGAGCCCGGCCTGGGCTCCCCCCCCTCCCCGCGATCCGCCTTTTAGCCCCGCCCCCGCCGACTGCCGCCCCCAACTTTCTCTACCGACCACACCCCCTTAAAGGGCCAGCCCCTCTAAGGCCCCTCTCCCCTACTCCGCCCCCGGGCAGGGGTAGGGGAGGGTCTATTCGTCAGGGGGTGGCCTAGCTGTCCGTACCCCCCAAATGCAACCTTCCAGTCCCAAACCCAGGCGTTCTAAGCGCTCAGGATGACGATTTGCGCTCACGCCAGGACCCTAGTCCTCATTGGACCCTTCCTCATTCTGTCCTCATTGAGGCCATCTGAGAATAGAGGCCATCTGAGAATGCAGGGGAGTGGACATCGTGTGCAGACAGGGAGTCTGGTGAGGAGACGCTGCGGTCCCCGATGTCCAGGTCCTCCAGCCCTCGGCCAGCGAGGGGCGAACGGGCTCCTCCGCACGGACCGACACGTGGACTGGGCTTCTGGGAAAGGAAGAGTGGAGAAGGCGGGCAGGAGCTGTCCGGGTCCCTAGACTCTCTGACTAGCAGGTCCCACGCCCCCAGCGGAGGAAGCCAGGGCTCGGGGTGAGCGGTGGCACCCGGCCGGCCCGAACGGCCAACCCCGGGCAGCCACCGCCCACCGGCAAGATGGCGCGAGGCTCGGGCTTGTGGGAAACGGAGTCCGCGCCCGGCGCCGCCCCTCCCCCGCCGTGCAGCCAGGTCGGGAAGCGCAAAGTTGTTTGGGGCGTCCTCTGCGCCCCGCGACCCGGGCGCGCACAGAGGGGGAAACTAAGGCGCAAAGAGCTGGGCAGTGCGGGGGCGGGGACTCATAATAATAAAGACGGTAATCGCGGCTGCCCCTAGGAGCGTGCGTCGGGACCGCCGCCCAGTCGGCTCCGCAGAGAGGGCGCCGTGCTGGGGCTCCTGCACCCCCGCCCTGCGGCTCCTCGGTCCTTCACACCGCCCTGGCCCACCTCCAATAAGCCGACGGCGCATCCCATTCCCTCCCCCTATTTGATTTTCTGCATCTTTAAATGGTCTCATTCATTCATATATTGTCTGTCTCCCACTTCTAGATTGTGAATGCCGCGGGGCTGAGCCCTGCGCCGACCTGGTCTGCTGGTGCTACCAGGCTTGAACGGTCTTCAGATCCACTGCTATTAGGCAAATTACCTGGCTCCCGCTGAACCCCAGCACCTAGAACTATGTCACACTCATAGTAGGTCGCCGCATTGGTTGAACAAATGATTTTGAAAGAATGAATGGCTTCCTCTGTGCCTGCATTTCCTCAGAAGGTTGTAACAAAGATTAAATAGGAAAATTCGTGGAAAGTTCAATTACTACACCACAGAGGTTAATTAAGTCGCACTGCTAGATAAAATGGGAGATGAGACTTTGAACCCAGGCTGTGTGGCTCAAACCCCCTGACACGAAGTCTCTACTCAACCTCCTCACTTCCCTGTAGACACCACCCAATAAGGCTGCGCAGCTCCCAGGGGAAGTTTCTGTGGAAGGCAGGCTCACCTTGTACCATCCCAAACAGGGTCTTGGATCTGAGAGGCAATGTTTCTGCTCCAGCCCCTCACAGACACTCTGGATGTTGTGGGGGGAAGCCCTCTGTAGCGGGTGGGGTTCAGAGATGGATTGGGATTGGCCCTGGGGTCACACAGCTGGGGCTGCATCCAAACTCCAACCCAGGATGTTGGGCTCCTCCTTTGCCCTATAGTCAGAGAGAAGAGACAAAGAGAAGACAGAGGCTGGGCATTGTGAGGGCGATGGGCTCACAGGGCTCAGTTCAGGGAAGGGTAGAGTGAGCTGACCCCTCCCCTTGCCATGCCTCTCCTCTGGCCTCAGCCTCCCTTCAGCCAGTCTGGGTGCCGAGGAAGGGCTGACCCTCGCTCTTGCGGATTAGGCAGGATCCACCCTCTCCACCGGGAGCCCCATCCGTGGCCTGGCCTCCTGCCCTAAGCCTGGCCTGATAGGAGGATCACTGTACCCCAGTCCAAATTCCCCACCACACCCCACCAGGCCAGGCCAGGTCCCTCTGAACCCAAGCATTGTTTGTTCCTTGAGGGTGCACACAGATTAAAGGGGGAAGACCCTCAAACAGGCCCTAATGCCCAACAGTTTCTGTGGAAGTGGGGTCTGCAGGCCATGAAGAACTCCAGCCCTAGCTCTGCCCCCAAGATGCTGTGACCCTGAGCACTGACCTTTCTGTCTGTCCTCCCTCAGGGTTGGTGTGAAGGTCTCCAGCCATGTCCATGTCCACAGGTCAGGCATTCTTTCTGACTCTGCCTCTTTCCCCCCCGGGCGCCACGCCCAGGCACACCCAGATTCCTGTCCAGTTCCCATGGCTATCCACCCGAGACCACTTGGTGCAGGTGGGCATGCTGGCCTGCCACCTTCTTGGAAGCTGGGCCACAGAACCTTAGCCTTGGAGTAGAAATACTGGGTTCAAATCCTGGCTCTGCCCCATGGGCTGAGAGGCTGTATGCAAGTCACTTACCTGCCCAGAGCCTCTTCAGGGGTCTTATGGTCCTGACCGCCTGTGGTTGGGGGCCCATGCCCAGCCCTGGCCCTCCTGCCTGAGTCCTACTGGGACTGGAGTGTACCACTGCTCCTCCTCCTTCTAGCCTCAGTCTGTGGCCTCCCAGCCCTACCCCTTCCAGGGCCCCAGCCCCCCTCCATTAGAGTGCATCCTTGAAGCAGAGGCTCTGGGGAGGGTCCTGTGGGTCAAGACCGCTCCTTTAATCAACGGTAGAGTCCGGAAAGGCTGCCTGCCTTCACCATTACTGCCTGATGAGAAACCCTATTACCATTACCAAGGATGGAAGAAAGTGTCTGGGAAGGAAGGAGCCCTGTAATGGGGGCTGCCCTGGCCTCCGGAGACACAGGGTTGGGGGGAGGAGAGAGGCTTAAACAGGTGCCTATCCTGTTTTTTTCCCCAAGGAGCTGCTGCCCAATGGTTCTCTAGCCCAAGGCCTAGGGCCCACAGCTCAGATCCCCTAAGCTCAGGCCTTGGCTCCAGGCTTTGCTAGCCCTGGCACAGGCTGGAGGTTCCACTGCCCCAGAGTTGACCTATGCCCTTTCCTCACTCCCTGGTATACCCACAGCTTCCAGCCACTCATGTCAATTTGGCATCTCCCACCCATTTGCTTATGTATACAACAATCTTTAGGTTCTGGACAAGGTGACGGAGGCACCTAGAGAGACTAGGTTCTGCCACTAGCAAGAGGCTGCTAGCAAGAGCTGGACTTGAACTCCAGCCTGTGAGGGCAGAGGCCAAGCTCTACCTTGTATGGTTCTGTTTTCCCAATGAGGTCTAGAGGCTCCTGGGCCTCAGGAAGTCGGAGGGTTGAAATTCTCCTAAGAAGCTGTGTGACCTTGGGCAAGTCCCTTCCCCTCTCTGGGCCTCAAGTGGAGATCATAATCACACCCCACAGGGCCAGGGCTGACAGCGAGGAGATCCGCCAGGTTAGAGTTGATGGAGAACTTGGCGGGGTGTGGAGGAAGGCCAGGGCCAGGCAGGGCTCCTTGTGGGGGTCTCAGAGCCTGGGGCAAAGGGGCCTGCAGGGGAGCTCCTCCTCCGCTGACCCCTCCTCCCCCAGAGCCAGCTGCATCTCTTTCTGGGTTTCTAGGTGACTTGGCTGGCCCCTCTGGATGAGTTCTACTTTAAACCTGCTGCTGTTACTGCCTCTGTATTGGGGGGGCTCCCACAGGGGCCCCCAGGCAGGAACCCCCCCCCCCACCAGCTAAGCCCTGCGGGAGGGGCTGCAGCCCCCACCCATCCCATTGCCCATGCGCCTTCCCCGCTCCCATCTCTGGAACGCAGATTTCAGGGCACCTGCTGTGGGCCAGGCACTGCAGAGCCCCTCCTCAACCCTCCTGTCTGGGGACACCCACAAATCTTCTGACCCCTCTGGGCAGACAACAGCGTCCCCCCCGCGGTTCCCAGCCAAGAGGCTCACAGTCAGGCTCCAGTCATGGGAGTCTGCGGCAACAACAAGGGGGCTGTTCTAGGGCCTACTCTCGAAGACCAGGATGCTTGGGTCCTCAAAGGAGGTGGCAGGCGCCCGGCCTCCCTGGGCTAGGGACGGGGGAGGGGTGCCTGCCCGCGGCAGGTCCATTAGCAGGCTAAGTGCTCCCAGGGAGGGGGGACCGCGCAGCATAAGAGTGGGTGAGGCGAAGCCAGGGCAGAGGGGGGCGGGAGAAGCTTTTCCTGCATTCAGCTAAGTGCGGCAGAAGAGGGTGGGCGACAGGGCTCTGCGGCGACCCCCGGCCCAAGTCCAGCTCTCCACTGGTACTGCAGCCCCCGTCGCTCAGAAACCTCAGTGGGCTGATCCCGGACCGCCTTAAGCAGCGCCCTCTACACCCAGTCCCTCCAGCTGCTCCCCAACAGCCACTTCGGCCCCCAGCGCCCTCCTTCCACCACAGTCCTGAAGAATCAGGTCCTGCTGAGCCCCGCAGCAAAGCCCCCGACCCGTCCGCGTGCCCCTGCCCCAATCCCCGCCCAGGCTGCAGTCGCCGGCCCGGCCGCCAGGGGGAGCCGACGCGGGGCGGGCGGGTCCGACGCGGTGGGAGGGGGCGGAGCTCGGGAGGCCCCGCCCCGTCCCCGCCCCGCCCGGGCCCCGCCGAGGCTCTGGTCGGTCCGGGACAGACTGGCGGGCGGGCGGGCACTGACGCCACGGGGCCGGAGCGGGCCGCGCGGTGGGAGCAGCGGCGCCGTCGGTCCCCGTCAGGGCTCCGTGGGTCCCCGACCCGCCCCTGGCCCGGCCATGGCGGGCGCCCAGCCCGGCGTCCACGCGCTGCAGCTGGAGCCGCCCACCGTGGTGGAGACCCTGCGGCGCGGGAGTAAGTTCATCAAATGGGACGAGGTAAGCGCGCGGGCCCCTGCTCCGCCCAGATCCCGGGACTCTTTCAGTCAAGCTCGACCAGACGCTGGGGACCCCCACCCCAGCCTCGCCTGCCTGTGGCGCCACCCTCATCCCAGCCTGGCGGCGCCCCGGAAACTTAAGTCCCCGATCGTCTCCGTAATGAAGACTTTGTCCCCCCAACTCCCAGTCCCTCAGCTCTGGAAAATTTGGCTCCACTTCTTGGCGCAGAGACTTTGAACCCCAGTAAACCCCGTCCCCCCGTTTTCTATTCGTTCTTCCCACTGCTCCCTGCCAGACTAATTCTGGTTCCCCGATCCTGGCCTGTTCCCCAGACCCCTGCCCAGCACTAGACTCCCCGGCTACAGGACCCTGACCTCCAGGCTGGCTCGGGGCATCCTCATTCTGGGTGTGTGCCAGGGCACCCCTACTCTCCCCGGTGCCCTGCCTGAACAGTCCTCGTCCATTCATCATTTTTCCCCCTGTTCTGGTTGGCACCCCTTCGCCCTGCTTCTGGATCCCAGCCCAGCTCCCTGCTCAGATGGGAGCACCCAGTCACACCCTAGTGGAGACTTTGCCCCCCAAGTTCCTCCACCCCCGGGGAACTTTGCTCCCCACTCCTCAGGCTTGGGACCTTGAACCCCAATACATCCTGGTCCCCCTTTCCCTGTCCTGCCCCTGGTGCTTCCCAAATGCCTGTGTCCCCACCTTCGGCTGCCCATCCCCATCCTGGGTCCCCTCTTCTGCCCCCTGGGCCCCCTCCTTCCCCAGGGCCTCCACCCGGCCGGCCTGAGCTTCCTCGCGGCTCCTTCCCAGTCAGGCCACGGGCCTGGAAGACTCTGGGCTCTTTTCCGGCTGGGTGGGGCCCCGGGGTAGGCGTGGGAGCTGGGGGGAGGAGATGGGGGCGTGGCCTGAAGTGGCAGGTGTGCGAGGAGGGGTGCCTGGGTGCCCCAGGGGCCGGGGGAGACCCCTCCCCCCAGGCTGGCCTGAAGGGAAAAGTTTCTTCTTTTCCTTCCACTGTGATAAACCCAAATAAGGAAGTGGGAACAGGGAGAGGGCCCTGGGGGTGGGGTAGGGGGTGCTGACAGAGGCTTGGGGCAGGAGAGCAGGGGGCCTGGGCTGCCTTTGAGGTCCAGACCCCTGGGGAGAGGTGGGAGGGAAACATTAGGGGCAGTACCCATAGACTCCCCTCTCTGCACACCATTCGGGGGCCTCAGGCCCAGGGTAGGGTTGGGAATCCCGAGAGGGGCCGGGGCTGGGTGTCAGCACACTGAAGTGGGGAGAGGCCCATGCATCTCCAAATTTTGGGGGCCTTCTGCCCCTTCTGTTCCCAGATGAATGCCCATCTTTTGTAAGCAAAGCCTGCCATGGGTGGGGCTGGTGCAATCCCCATTCTCCAGAAGAGGAAACCCAGATCTGGAAAGCAGAGACTTATCCCAGGCCCCACAGTGGGGTGTGGCTGAGGCCAGGAGCTGGGAGCCTGGCAGAAGTCTCCGCTCCCTGCTTCCCAGGTCACAGGACACTGCAACCACACTGCCTGCAAGCAGGTCCTGGCTCCAGTGACCTCGGGCAGGCTACGAAGTGTCCCTGTAACTCAGTGTCCTCATCTGTAAAATGGGAGTGACAACAGCACATGCCTCTTAGGCTGGTTAGGAGGCCTTCGTGTGCTCGAAGATGCTAGGTGCATAGAACTGTACCTGGTGTGCAGTAGGGGCGGTGTGCGTACATGAGATGTATTGATAATAATAATATTGTCCACCAGACACTGAGCAGCATTTTGGGGGTGGCACCCAACATGAGGTGGGATCTTTTTCTGTCTGGAAGAACCTGGAATAGGAGGGTTCTACCTGTAGTCACTTGGTCACTCTGGCCCTGGCCGAGTCTAAGCCCTGGAGGACAGCCCCTCTGGCTGCTGGTCCTGAGTCACACGAGGTGGCCCTGGGAGTGTGCCAGGGACCGGGCCCTTCTCAGAAAATGGGGCTGGCATGCACTTCCCTGCCCCCTGCCAGCTGCACGGCTGTTTGAGAGAGGAAGAGCTCACTGCCCGGTCCTGAGAGTAGGGCAAGTCCCCTTCTAGGGGGACTGTTCTTCTATAAGATGGGGATGAGCTTTGAGGCTGTAAGGACCCCGGTAGATGTGGTAAGGTGGATAATGAGCTTTGAGGCAGACCAAGGGGCCATCGTGGTGTCCCAAGGGATGCAGAAGGGCAGTGGGAGTCAGACTTCTCACTTTCATGCCTTAAACATTCTGTAGTGGGGTGAATTGGGGGGCTGCCACTGTCACAGAGCTCTCAGCACTTCTGGGGAAACTGAGCCCAGGATGGGGGCTGAGGACCCCTTCCAGGGGGTGGGTCAGATTTCACGGGTGGAGAAGGAAGGGCAAGGTGTCCTGGCGAAGGGAACATGAGACAAAGCCCTGGGAAAGGTCAGGTAGAATCCTAGGGCCAGAGGGAGGTGAGGCTGGGAAGAGGCGTTGGGGTAGGTGTGACACTGAATGTCACACCTAGGACCTTGGCTTTGTTCTGAGGGCCACAGGCAGCCACACACGACCTGTGGACTGGATGAGGTTTCGTCTTAGCTCATGGGCAGGAACTCTGGGGTGCATGATGGGAGGGCCCCCGGGGCCAGGCCTGCACCACAGCCTTCACTTCCTGACCCCTGCTGCCCTGTGCTGTCCCCAGGAGACCTCCAGTCGGAACCTGGTGACCCTGCGTGTGGACCCCAATGGCTTCTTCTTGTACTGGACGGGCCCCAACATGGTGAGGGTGGCCGCTGGTGCAGCTCGCTCAGGCCAAGGACCCCCGTCCCAGACCGCTGCCCTGCCCGTGGGGGTGGGGCCCGGCTGCAGGCTGACCTCTCCCACTGCTGCCCAGACAGGAAGTGCTCAGGGCAGGAGCTGAGGCTGGGGCTATAGCCAGGGGCTGGTCACTCCCTGGCCTGGGTAGGGAGCTTGGAGGCTCCTGGCTATCACCCTGCAGCCTCTCATACCCAGCCCGGCATCTGGTTCCCCCCAGGAGGTAGACACACTGGACATCAGTTCCATCAGGGACACACGGACAGGCCGGTACGCCCGCCTGCCCAAGGTGAGTGATGGAGCCTGGGAGTGAGGACCACAGTGAGGCTGTGAGGCCTGGGAGCCCCCTCCTCACCCTTCTCTGTCACCTACTCAGGACCCCAAGATCCGGGAAGTTCTGGGCTTTGGGGGTCCCGATGCCCGGCTGGAAGAGAAGCTGATGACGGTGGTGTCTGGGCCAGACCCGGTGAACACAGTGTTCTTGAACTTCATGGCTGTGCAGGATGACACAGCCAAGGTGGGCTGGCACCAAGGGGACGAGGGGGGAGTCACTGTCTTATTCCGTGAGTTGGCCATCACTTACCGAACACCTGCTGTGTTCTAGGCTGCTCTGTGACCTACTGTGTACCAGAGACAGTTGTGGACCTGGGTTGTGGCTGGGCAGCCCCTCTGTCCCCCACTCACCGCCTCCCCGTGTATACTGGCCCCCCAGGTCTGGTCTGAGGAGCTGTTCAAGCTGGCTATGAACATCCTGGCTCAGAACGCCTCCCGGAACACCTTCCTGCGCAAAGCGTGAGCCCCAGGCCACCCGAGGGGGAGCCGGGGGGTTCACGTGGCCGTTTTCAGGGTGTGACCTCTTCATCCGCCTTACCAGGTACACGAAGCTGAAGCTGCAGGTGAACCAGGATGGTCGGATCCCCGTCAAGAAGTGAGCACCCCTTCCCCCAGCACCTTCCTCCTGCCCTGACCTTGGTGACCTTTGTCCTCCACTGACCCTGAACCCCTCCTGCCCGCATCAGCATCCTGAAGATGTTCTCAGCAGACAAGAAGCGGGTGGAGACTGCGTTGGAATCCTGTGGCCTCAAATTCAATCGGGTGTGTGGGGTGGGGACAGGGGCAGGGTGGGGTGTCGTGGTGGGCACCCACCCTTCCGGGGCGGGCCGCCCCGGCTTCTCACCCCACATTCCTCGACCTCCAGAGTGAGTCCATCCGGCCCGATGAGTTTTCCTTGGAAATCTTTGAGCGGTTCCTGAACAAGCTGTGTCTGCGGCCAGACATTGACAAGATCCTGCTGGAGATGTGAGTGGGCCCGGCCTGCCTCACAGCCCCTGTGCTCTGTGTTTAGTTTCTGCTTAGCGTGCCTCTAGCTCAATGGGGAGAGGGGAAACTGGTGGGCCGGGTCCTGGAGCGCCGGGGGGCGGAGGGGTGCCCAGGGAGAACCTGTCGATGATGTGCCTGTGCTCAGAGCCGCCATTTCTTCTTTTTTTTTTTTTTGAGACGGAGTCTCGCTCTGTCGCCCAGGCTGGAGTGCAGTGGCGCAATCTCGGCTCACTGCAAACTCCGCCTCCCGGGTTCACGCCATTCTCCTGCCTCAGCCTCTCCGAGTAGCTGGGACTACAGGCGCCCGCCACTACGCCCGGCTAATTTTTTGTATTTTTAGTAGAGACGGGGTTTCACCATGGTCTTGATCTCCTGACCTCGTGATCGCCCGCCTCGGCCTCCCAAAGTGCTGGGATTACAAGCGTGAGCCACCGCGCCTGGCCCAGAGCCGCCATTTCTGCCCCTCAGTTACAGGCAGCTCTGGGCTAACCCTGTGCCAGGGTTGGTTTAATCAGCCCACTGTGCAATGGGGTCCAAGGCTCAGGCATGTTGTGAGGTCTGGAAGCAAGGGGTGGTGGGCTGACCACTTGGCAGCTCCTAAGCCCCGGCTATTGCCAGTGCCCACTAGTCTGCTGCCTTGACAATCCTGAGTAGTCAGGAGAGTAAAGGGGGAAACTGAGGCCCAGAGGTTGGCCATGACTCACCCAGAGTCCCACTCACTGGGTGCCAGATCCAGGGGCAGGCCTTCTGACTCCCATGCCCAGGGCAAGGGCTTGGCGAGGGGGTGGGAGCCCTGCGAGGCTCCGTCCTGACCCAGCTTCCTGTCCCCTCCAGAGGCGCCAAGGGCAAGCCATACCTGACGCTGGAGCAGCTCATGGACTTCATCAACCAGAAGCAACGCGACCCAAGACTCAACGAAGTGCTGTACCCGCCCCTGCGGCCCTCCCAGGCCCGGCTGCTCATCGAAAAGTATGAGCCCAACCAGCAGTTTCTGGAGCGAGGTGAGCTGGCCGGGGTGCATGTGGGTGGGGGCAGGTTGGGACCCCAGCTGACCCTGCTGATCCCCTCCCACCCCAGACCAGATGTCCATGGAGGGCTTTAGCCGCTACCTGGGAGGCGAGGAGAATGGCATCCTGCCCCTGGAAGCCCTGGATCTGAGCGCGGACATGACCCAGCCGTTGAGTGCCTACTTCATCAACTCCTCGCATAACACCTATCTCACTGGTGAGCGGGGAGCAAGGGTGGCGCCCGTGACCTCTGCCCTGTGACCCTTGCACAGCCCCACTCCTCCTGGGGCACAGTCCTTTTGGCCCATTTGCTCATTCATCGGCCAGTGCTGGGGATGCAGGCAGGGAACAGGCAGCCAGCCCTGAGCAGTAGGGCCTCATGGTGGCTTTCCCAGGGAAGGGCTGGAACAGCTTGTGTTAGGGCCTGCAGCAGGAGAGGCTGCAGGGTGCTTTTTTTTTTTTTTTTTTTTGAGACAGAGTTTCGCTCTTGTTGCCCAGGTTGGAGTGCAATGGCACGATCTCGGCTCACCGCAACCTCCGCCTCCCCGGTTCAAGCGATTCTCCTGCCTCAGCCTCCCGAGTAGCTGGGATTACAGGCATGCGCCACCACTCCCGGCTAATTTTGTGTTTTTAGTAGAGATGGGGTTTCTCCATGTTGGTCAGGCTGGTCTCAAACTCTCGACCTTAGGTGATCCGCCCGCCTCGCCCTCCCAAAGTGCTGAGATTATAGGCATGAGCCACCGCGCCCAGCCTGCAGGGTGCTTTTAAGAGGCTGGAAGGGGGTTGGGTGCGGTGACTCATGCCTGTAATCCCAGAACTTTGGGAGGCTAAAGCAGGCAGATCACTTGAGCCCAGGTTTTGAGACCAGTCTGGGCAACATAGCATGATCCCATCTCTACAAATAATTTTTAAAAAATTAGCTGGGCATAGTGGCGCATGTCTGTGGTCCCAGCTGCTTGGGAGGCTGAAGTGGGAGTATTGCTTGGTTCTGGGAAGGCTGAGGCAGGAGTAAGCTGTGATTGCACCACTGCACTCCAGCCTGAGTGACAGAGTGAGACCCTTTCTAAAAAAAAAATTAAATAAATAATAAAAAAGCAGAAAGGAAGCTGGTGGGGCAGGGTGCAGAGTGCTGGAGATAGGTGCCTGCTAAGAGAGGGAGAGCAAGGCAGGGCTAAGCCCAGGGGCCTAGAGGTACTTGGATTCATCCTGAGCGGGAGGGAGAGGCTTTTTGGAGGGTGAAGCAGAAGAGGTGATGTGACCTGATATGATATGTTTTTAGAAGGATGATGCCAGCTGCTCTATAGAGATTGGATTGAGGCCAGGCACAGTGGTTCACGCCTGTAATCCCAGAACTTTGAGAGGCTGAGGCGTGTGGATCACCTGAGGTCAGGAGTTCGAGACCAGCCTGGCCAACATGGTGAAACCCCGTCTCTACTAAAAATACAAAAATTAGCCAGGCATGGTGGTGGGCAGCTGTAATCCCAGCTACTTGGGAGGCTGAGGCAGGAGAATCGCTTGAACCAGGGAGGCAGAGGTTGCAGTGAGCCGAGGTCGTGCCACCGCACTCCAGCCTGGGTGACAGAGCGAGATTCCGTCTCAAAAAAAAAAAAAGAGATTGGATTGGAGGCAGGGAGGCCTGGAGTCTTCCACACAGGAGGTGGTGTGAGCTGTGCCAGGGCTGAGGTGGGCGGAGGGAGTGAGGAGAGGGAGGGATTGTTGAGGCAGTGGGGAGCTATAGTGAGTCTCAGGGATGACTCCCCAGCTCATGCTGGTGGGATGGACAGGTGGTGGGTATCCATCTGAGAGACGGAGAGCCCTCTGCAAGTCCAGCATGGCCTGGTTCCAGGTGGGGCCGGGGTGGTGAGGAGCTGGGCTGGTGGGCGGCCTTGGTGACGGAGCGTCGCCCCCAGCGGGGCAGCTGGCTGGGACCTCGTCGGTGGAGATGTACCGCCAGGCACTGCTATGGGGCTGCCGCTGTGTGGAGCTGGACGTGTGGAAGGGACGGCCGCCCGAGGAGGAACCCTTCATTACCCACGGCTTCACCATGACCACGGAGGTGCCTCTGCGCGACGTGCTGGAGGCCATTGCCGAGACTGCCTTCAAGACCTCGCCCTACCCCGTCATCCTTTCCTTCGAGAACCACGTGGACTCGTGAGTAAGCCCCTGGCATGAAACCCCATGGACCCGGGGACAGCCCTCCCACCTCAGCACTGTTGGACTGCTCAGGGACCTCCAACCCTGCGAACTGTCACTGACATGTCCTGTAGACCCCAGCTTCCCCTGGGGACCTCTGACCTCTCACCTCGGTTCCACAGGGCAAAGCAGCAGGCAAAGATGGCTGAATACTGCCGCTCCATCTTTGGAGATGCGCTACTCATTGAGCCTCTGGACAAGTACCCGGTATGGGGGCTCGGAGCGAGGGGGGTGGCGTGGGGGCCAGGGTGCTGCGGACCCGGTCCAGGGCCCTGACTCGTCCATGCCTGCCCAGCTGGCCCCAGGCGTTCCCCTGCCCAGCCCCCAGGACCTGATGGGCCGTATCCTGGTGAAGAACAAGAAGCGGCACCGACCCAGCGCAGGTGGCCCAGACAGTGCCGGGCGCAAGCGGCCCCTGGAGCAGAGCAATTCTGCCCTGAGCGAGAGCTCCGCGGCCACCGAGCCCTCCTCCCCGCAGCTTGGTAGGCCCCAGCCCGGCCCGCCACCCTGACCTGACCCAGCCTCTGGCCTCATGCTCCAGGCGCCGTGACACTTCATCCCAGACCCCCAGCCCATCCTCCTGCCTCGCTGCACGCCTGTTCCCACAACCGGCCTGTCTCCTCACCACCTGTCAGCTGGTGTGGGGCCTCTGACCCCTGACCTCAGGTGCACGTCTCACTGAGCTGCACCCCAGCTCCTGACTCCCAACCTCAGCCTCTCACCTCTCAGAGCCTTCCCACAACCCGGTGATGGCTCTGAAGGCTGACCTCTGACCTCAGTAAACCACATCCCACACTGGGTGTGACCTCAGGCCCCTAAGCTCGCATTGAGTCCACCTGCCCAGTTGGTTATCACTTCAGCTGACCTCTGACCTCTCACCCCTGACTATTCACCTCACTATGCCCCCTCCTTAGACATGGCTGTGACTTACCCCTGACCTGTAACCCCTCTATGTCATCCCTTACCCTGCTATTAAGGCTGTGGTACGCTACTTCCTGACTTCTCACCCCACTGAACCACCCTATCTACCTCCCTGCTGAATATCACTCCAGACCTTTACCTTTGACCTATGACCCCTCTCAACCACTACTGGGTTTAATACCGCCTGACCCCTGACCTCTTGGCCTCTCCCCAAGCCACACTGCCCTGAGAGTACCCCTTGAATTCCCCCCCTGAGTCACCTCTGCACACACTGGGAAAAACCCCTCCAGGCTTCCTAAGCAGCTGTGTGGTCCTGACCCCTGACTCTGTAGCCCTGTCCTCTGCAGGGTCTCCCAGCTCTGATAGCTGCCCAGGCCTGAGCAATGGGGAGGAGGTGGGGCTTGAGAAGCCCAGCCTGGAGCCTCAGAAGTCTCTGGGCGAGGAGGGCCTGAACCGGGGCCCCTATGTTCTTGGACCTGCTGACCGTGAGGATGAGGAGGAAGATGAGGAAGAGGAGGAACAGACAGACCCCAAAAAGCCAACTACAGATGAGGTCAGGCCCACAGAGTGGGCAGGTGGGGGAGGTAGCATCTATTTACCTCCCAGGGGGCTTGGTCTGACCATCAACAAGACTGACATCACCCCTGCCTCCTGGGGCTCAGTGTGGGTGTGAGTGAAGGTGGGAGGAGGGGTCTTCAGTCATCAGGCATGGAAACAAGCATACAGTTCTGCTGGTGAGGTGGCCCGGGAGGTTCGAGTTAGGGTACAGAACTGGCAGAGGACAGGGAGTCTGCCCTGGGCAGGGAGACCTCAGGAAGGGGGGACAGCATGTGCAAAGGTCCTGGGGCAGGGCCAGGGGGTGCAGGAGGCGGGAGCATTGTCATGGGGAGCATTGAGTAGCTGTGAGGAGTAGTACAGAAAAAATCAGTCTGAGCTGGGCGTGGTGGCTCACACCTGTGATCCCAGCTACTCGGGAGGCTGAGGCACGAGAATCCCTTGAACCTGGGAGGTGGAGGTTGCAGTGAGCTGATGCAGTGAGCTGAGATTGCACCATTGCACTCCAGCCTGGGCTACAAAGGGAGACTCTGTCTCCAAAAAAAAAAGGCATTGGTATAAAGACAATTACTGGAGCAATTAGTGAAATTTAAAGATGGACTACATATTAGATAATGTAGATAATATGTCAGTGTTTTGTTTCCTGAATTTAATTATTGGAGTTATAGAAGAGAATGTCCATATATGCTGAAGTATTTATGGGTAAAGGGTCATGATGTCTATAATTTACTCCCAAATGATTCAGTAAAAGTAATGATAATTGTAACACCTATATGGGCCAGGCGAGGTGACTCATGCCTGTAATCCCAGCACTTTGGGAGGCTGAGGTGGGCGAGTCACCTGAGGTTGGGAGGTTCAAGACCAGCCTGGCCAACATGGTGAAACCCCATCTCTACTAAAAATACATAAATTAGTCGGGCAAGGTGGCGGGCGCCTGTAATCCCAGCTACTTGGGAGGCTGAGGCAGGAAAATTGCTTGAGCTGGGTGGTGTCCAGGGCGCATCAGTGAGACCCCAGGGAGAAGATTGTCGGCACCACCAGCAGTGTGTGTATAGTGGTGGGAAGAGGGTCAGCACCTCCTTCATGGGGGGCAGGTGAGGGAATGGCCAGCTGTGGCGGGAATGGCACTGCTGACCCTGGGTTGGGGCCCATAGGGCACGGCCAGCAGCGAGGTGAATGCCACTGAGGAGATGTCCACGCTTGTTAACTACATCGAGCCTGTCAAGTTCAAGTCCTTTGAGGCTGCTCGAAGTGAGTAGGGGTGTGTGGCAGGCATGGGAGCTTGCCCAGCTCAGCCCTGCCAGGTCTGACGCCCTTTCTTGGCTCACCCCTAAGAGAGAAACAAATGCTTCGAGATGTCGTCCTTCGTGGAGACCAAGGCCATGGAGCAACTGACCAAGAGCCCCATGGAGTTTGTGGAGTATCCTTTGAAGGTGCTGTGGGCGGGCAGGCCAGGGTGGGGCCTCGGAAGCCGGCTCTGATGTTCTGTCCCCACATGTGCCACCTGCACAGGGTGCTGGCCCTCCGGCAGCCCTCCTGCACCCTGGCCTGGGGTTTGGGCAGGTCCAGGCAGTCTCAGGGGGCATGGCTAGGCTGAGAAACGGAGGCTGGGTGTGGGGGGGGGTCACAGGAGCACCTGGCTGAGGCTGGAGGTGGAGGCTGACAGGGTGGGCCCTGGCACCTGTGTGGCCCCTGACCACCAACCTCAGATACAACAAGCAGCAGCTCAGCCGCATCTACCCCAAGGGCACCCGCGTGGACTCCTCCAACTATATGCCCCAGCTCTTCTGGAACGTAGGGTGCCAGCTTGTTGCACTGAACTTCCAGACCCTCGGTGAGCCCTGGCCCCCTCCATCTTGACCCCGGCCCTCAGTCTTACTGACTTCTGACCCACGATCCTGCTGGTCTTGCTTGAATGGACCTCTGACCCTGTCTAATCCCAGATCCCAGGGGAACCCAGCCCCCGACTCACCCCGCCTCCTGCCCTTGGCTGATGCCAGATCCCTCCCCTGTCTGATCTGTTCTGGATCTGGACCCTGCTGCCATTTGAGCCCACCCCTGACCCTGGACCTTGGATGCCATCTGACCTGATGATCTCCCATTCCCCACATGGCACCGTCCTGCCTGATCCCTGCCCTGCTCGACTTGCCCATGGCATCCCAGATGTGGCGATGCAGCTCAACGCGGGCGTTTTTGAGTACAATGGGCGCAGCGGGTACCTGCTCAAGCCGGAGTTCATGCGGCGGCCGGACAAGTCCTTCGACCCCTTCACTGAGGTCATCGTGGATGGCATCGTGGCCAATGCCTTGCGGGTCAAGGTGGGGCCTGGGGAGGTGCTCAGGCCAGGGGTGTCCTGGGGGCAGGACTCTCAGCATCCGCCTCACCCTCCTTGGCCCACCCCCCAGGTGATCTCAGGGCAGTTCCTGTCCGACAGGAAGGTGGGCATCTACGTGGAGGTGGACATGTTTGGCCTCCCTGTTGACACGCGGCGCAAGTACCGCACCCGGACCTCTCAGGGGAACTCGTTCAACCCCGTGTGGGACGAGGAGCCCTTCGACTTCCCCAAGGTGAGCCTGGCCCCCGCACCCGTCCAGGCACAGGCAGATCCAGCCCAGACCACCCTGGCTCTCAGCTGGGAGAACAGGAACCAGGCACACCGTTGGCGACTGGGGATCAGAAAGTGGGGGGCGCCATGGGTCCCCCAGGACCTGCCTGTCCGAGCGTCAGGCTCCCTGCCTTCCTCAGGGTAAGAGACCAGGGTGAGAAGGTGAGATGGGGGTTGGGGGGTGTCAGCTAGACGTCTTTTGTCCCCTGCAAGGAGTGGACACAGCCTGCCCTGTCTCCGAGGCAGGAGCTGAGGTCACAACCCCAAGCTCATATACGCTCTTCCGCACCCCACACGGCCCTACATGGACGCGGCCTCTGCTCCCAGCCTGGGCGCGTGTGTTCTTGGTTTCCTGCTCATGGCTCACTCCCGTTTCTAAATTGGTGATGACCAGAACTGTCTGTGGGGGCCCTGGAGGGGCCTGGCTGCCTGTCATCTTGCCTCAGGGTCTGATGGCTGCAGTCATCCATTAGGCCAGGACATGAAGTGGGGTCAGCCATCAACTTAGTGGCGATGGTGACTGATGGTCAGTAGGTCAGCTCTTCTGAAGGTCTGCTCTGTTAGGCTTTGATGGCTGTGGTTAGTTGTGGCCTGCTAGCCACGGTGGCCCAGGGTCAGCCCCGCGGCTCAGCTCCAGTCTGGCCTACAGGTGGTGCTGCCCACGCTGGCTTCACTTCGCATCGCAGCCTTTGAGGAGGGGGGTAAATTCGTAGGGCACCGGATCCTGCCTGTCTCTGCCATCCGCTCCGGTGAGGCCTTGGTGGGCTCTGGGCAGCACAGCGGGCAGTGGGTAGGGCTCCCGCCTGGCCCAGCAACCCAACCTTGCCTTCCTGCCCACACAGGGTACCACTACGTCTGCCTGCGGAATGAGGCCAACCAACCGCTCTGCCTGCCAGCCCTGCTCATCTACACCGAAGCCTCGGACTACATTCCTGACGACCACCAGGGTGAGCTGGGGGTGGGCGGGGCCGGCCTGGCCGGGGAGTGTGAGGGACAAGGGCCACCCCCAGGGCCTGGGAGTGGCCAAGCTGGATGGCCCAGACTGAGTGGGGAACAGATCCGAGGACAAGTTCAGGAATTCCTCATTGAGACCAGAGGTGGCGGGTGGGGGTGGCCTGGGGGTTCTGTCTCTGAGACCCTGGCCTTCTGCCTCCCCCCAGACTACGCGGAGGCCCTGATCAACCCCATTAAGCACGTCAGCCTGATGGACCAGAGGGCCCGGCAGCTGGCCGCCCTCATTGGGGAGAGTGAGGTGAGCCTGGGGCAGGGCAGGGCAGGGCTCACTGTGACCCAGGGGGCCGCTGGACATGACTGCTGTGGCCATGTGCGGAGGCGGCTTCTGGTCTCTCTCGTGCAGTAGGCTTGGCAGCCCTGGGATTTTGAGGAGATGAAAACCACCCATTTGCATTCGGGAGGCCTTCAGGTCAGACCTGGGCTGGAATTCCTCCAGCTCCATGCAGGCTCGGAGTAGGGGTACAGGGGTCCCAGCCACTTCGTCAGGGCAGTGCGAAGCCACAGAAGCTGTTCAGACATGGTGTCCTGGGAGCCATGAGGAGGGCAGTGGCTTCCGTGGGGAGGGGTCAGGCGCAGAGGTTCACCTGCGCTTCCAGACCCAATCCCCCCGGGGCCTGCGGCAGGCGGGCGGGGAGAGATGACTGCAATTAGGGCTGCCCGGAGCTGTTAGCGGAGAGGCTGGTGCCCACTCTGCGGTTGAGTCCTCTGTTGATTTAATCAGGAGCTGAGCAGCAAGGAAAATGAGCGACTGTAGGCAAGGCTGGGGGACATGGGCAGGGGAGGAGAGGAGGCTTGGGGCTGGGCCAGGCCTTTCCAGAACAATCTGGGAGTTCCTGAGCACATGCAGTGGGCTGGCATTCTGTTATCTTCCCCACAGCCCATGTGGAAAAGGGGTCTAGAAAGGCTTGATTTATAGCTCTTCTCATGCAGACAGCCTCCTGTTACAGAGCAGCCCAGCAGTGGCTTGGACTAAGCGAGGCTGACGAGTGCTAGGAGCCCCAGGAGGTGGTAGAGGACAGAAGGGTCTGGAGGGAACATTTCTGGAAAGAGCATTCTCCTTCCTCCCTATAGGCTCAGGCTGGCCAAGAGGCGTGCCAGGACACCCAGTCTCAGCAGCTGGGGTCTCAGCCGTCCTCAAACCCCACCCCTAGCCCACTGGATGCCTCCCCCCGCCGGCCCCCCGGCCCCACCACCTCCCCTACCAGCACCTCCCTCAGCAGCCCAGGTAAGGAATAGCCTGGATCGGGGGTGGGCTGCGGGGAGGCACCCCACCACCCTGTCCAGCTCCTCACAGGGCCTCTGCTCCCCAGGGCAGCGCGACGATCTCATCGCCAGCATCCTCTCAGGTAGGGGAGGGATACCTGGAGGCGGGGGGCTGCCTTGCAGGTTCTCCCACCCACCACCCACCTTTGCTCTGCCGCTCCCAGAGGTGGCCCCCACCCCGCTGGACGAGCTCCGAGGTCACAAGGCTCTGGTCAAGCTCCGGAGCCGGCAAGAGCGAGACCTGCGGGAGCTGCGCAAGAAGCATCAGCGGAAGGCAGTCACCCTCACCCGCCGCCTGCTGGATGGCCTGGCTCAGGCACAGGCTGAGGGCAGGTGCCGCCCGCGGCCAGGTGCCCTGTGAGTGTCTGGGCCACCTGTGTGCTATGTGTGCTGGGTGCGCTGATGTGAACATGGGGGTCGGTGGGCATGGAGAGATGGCAAGAGCCGCTCCTTGACCTCCAGGGAGGAGGGTTCAGTACAAGGACGGAGGAGGCTTTCCACACCAGGCATCCCTGTGTCCCCCAGGGAGTGACATCTCTTTTGAAGTCCGTGAGGAGCTTGTTGCCCAAACAGGCTCCCATCACTTGGGTGGAGCTAACAGGCCTGGTTTGCATAACAGACCTGGCCCCATGGGATGGTGTCTGCCATCGCTTGCCAGGATGTGCCCCCCTACACACCCTCCCCATCCCAGTCCATGTGACGAACCCAAGATCACCCAGAGGGGTTCTCCTCGCAGAGGTGGGGCCGCTGATGTGGAGGACACGAAAGAGGGGGAGGACGAGGCAAAGCGGTATCAGGAGTTCCAGAACAGACAAGTGCAGAGCCTGCTGGAGCTGCGAGAGGCCCAGGTGGACGCAGAGGCCCAGCGGAGACTGGAACACCTGAGACAGGTAGGGGGCCTGCAGTGGCCAGGGAAAGCCTCCTGGATAGACCCGTCATCAGCCCGGCGTCACCTGTCGGCTCCCTGTGTCCACAGGCTCTGCAGCGGCTCAGGGAGGTCGCCCTTGATGCAAACACAACTCAGTTCAAGAGGCTGAAAGAGATGAACGAGAGGTGAAAGCCGAGGATTGTCTATGGGAAGAGCTGGGGACTTCTAGTACCAGAAGGAGGGCAGAGTCTGTGCTTCTGCCGCTGACCCCTCCTCTTCCCCTGCTGGCTTCTCCAGGGAGAAGAAGGAGCTGCAGAAGATCCTGGACAGAAAGCGCCATAACAGCATCTCGGAGGCCAAGACGAGGGACAAGCATAAGAAGGAGGCGTAAGGGCATGAGGGCCCGGGGCCATCTGGGTACTGGGGAGGCAGGGCAGGTGTCTGGGCCCCGAGCCATCCTGCGTTGCTCCTGTGCAGGGAACTGACGGAGATTAACCGTCGGCACATCACTGAGTCAGTCAACTCCATCCGTCGGGTGAGTCAGGCTCCCGGGCCACCCTACCCCACCTCCCTTCCTTCACTCATCAGACACCCGTCTCCGTGCCTGGCCTGGTGCCACATTGCCCTCAAGGTTCTTCTAGAGCCTTTCTCAGGTGCCCAACAGCCCTGGGGTACCCACATCATACCCAAAGCCAACTGTTTGTACCAGTGCCCCTGGCTTTGGTGTCCTTGGGCCCAGTCCTCTCACAACCCTGATACATCACCCTGGGAGCCTTCGCCCACCTGACTTCTTTATTTTTCTTTGAGACAGAGTCTCGCTCTGTCGCCCAGGCTGGAGTGCAGTGGTGCAATCTTGGCTCACTGCAACCTCTGCCTCTTGGGTTCAAGCAATTCTCTTGCCTCAGCCTCCTGAGTAGCTGGGATTGCAGGCATCAGTCACCACACCCGGCTAATTTTTGTATTTTTAGTAGAGATGGGGTTTCACCATGTTGGCCACGGTGGTCTCGAACTTCTGACCTCAGGTGATCTGCCCGCCTCAGCCTCCCAAAGTGCTGGGATTATAGGTGTGAGCCACTGCGCCTGGCCTCGCCCACCTGACTTCTATACCCAGCCAGAGCCTCGAGGCTCTAGCCCTTCCCTCAGGGCCCCTCAGCTGAGACCTTGCCCACCCCTGTAGCTGGAGGAGGCCCAGAAGCAGCGGCATGACCGTCTTGTGGCTGGGCAGCAGCAGGTCCTGCAACAGCTGGCAGAAGAGGAGCCCAAGGTGAGGCCATGGGCGAACAGATGGGCAGACGGGGTGCAAGGCAGCCAGGCCTCGCCTGTGATGCCCGTCCTCCTCCCACAGCTGCTGGCCCAGCTGGCCCAGGAGTGTCAGGAGCAGCGGGCGAGGCTCCCCCAGGAGATCCGCCGGAGCCTGCTGGGCGAGATGCCGGAGGGGCTGGGGGACGGGCCTCTGGTGGCCTGTGCCAGCAACGGTCACGCACCCGGGAGCAGTGGGCACCTGTCGGGCGCTGACTCGGAGAGCCAGGAGGAGAACACGCAGCTCTGAACTGGCTGAGCGAGGTGGCCACAGGGCCAGGGTGGGCGCTGGGTGGAGGGCAGGAGGCAACGACACTAATGCTTTTTTTTTTTCTTTTAACTTTTTATCTAGAAATTTTATTTTTTTAAACCCGGGGCAAGTACCTCAGCTAACTCCCTTCATCCTCCTGGGGCCCCTCCTTCCTGCCCTCAGTCTTAGGTTAGGGCCCTGGTCAGGGCTTTGCACCCCGTGACACCCACACCCTCGAGCTAGCAGTGTCTCCTCCCTTCCCCGGGAGAGCTGGCTGGAGACTTGGAGCTCCGGGAAATAGGAGTCACATTTTTTTCTCTATTCTTTGGGGATTTTTTTTACATGAATAAAAGTGGATTTCAGGGACCCTGTGTGCAGTGTGATTTGGGGTGACAGGACTCTGGGCCCTAAGTTTCCTCATCTATAAAATGGGCTTTGGGCGTTTGGTGGGGTTGAGGTCACCCCTCTAGCCAAGGGCTGCTGGGTTGAACCTGAGCTTGCCCTGCCGAGTCTGCTGAGCTTCTGTGGCCTTCTGCTTGTGCCCTCTGCCCCCAAGCCACTGTTCCTGTTCCCCCATCCCCACGACTTTCGTCTCTCTGAGGCTCTCCCTGTTCTCTCTTCGCTGAGGCTCAGGCCTCTGCTTCAGGAAGCCTTCCCTGCCCCCCTTCCTGTGGCCTGATATGACCCAAACGCCTAGCATCTTCCGCCGGGGCTGCTCTGGGCCCCCAACAGGCAGTTGACTCTATCAGGTGATGGATCGGCCAGGGTGGAGCAGGGCAGCTCAGAACCTGCCCAACACCAGGGGACCCGGGTCTTCAGAGATAGGTGGGCAGTAGGCCTGCCTGTGACCCTGGGGGAAGGGAAGTGGACAGTCACAGACACGCAGGGGCTGGGCCACCCAGCATCCCCTCATCCCTGTGAGGGAGATGTTATGCCTGTTTTACAGATGAGGAGACTGAGGCCCGGAGCCATCTCTCGTGTGCCAGGCCACAGCTAAGTCAAGACGTCCTGACCTGGGGGCAGGGCAGGCCTGGACCCTCCGTGGTGGACTGTCTTCAGCCAGCCTGGACCTGTCCCATGCCTCAAGACCAGCGAAAAGTGGCAGAGAGCCCACAGTGTGGGCTCGAGGGCGGGGCTGGGCTCGCAGCAGGGTCGGCTTGGCACCTCTTCAAGGCCTCTCCCAGCTTCCTGGCTCTTCCCAGGCTGCCCGCCTGCACTCCTCCAGGGGAAGGCGGCCTCTTATCTGGGCTTATCTCCTGCCAATTGAGTATCTTCTTTGCGTTGTTTTTGCTGTAGCCTCAGGCAAACAGATGGGGTGGGGAGGACAGGGAAACAGGCTCTGGAGTAGGGCCCTCCTCCCTCAGGGTCAATGCAATGGCCCCAGACTTCCTCACTTCTGCTATGGGACCCTGCCCCATCCCCCAGTTCTGCTCACTCCAGTGTATTCCGTATCCAGGTTCCTCAGCAGCCAACTCCCATCTTCCTGACTCTAGCTGGCGTCCACTGAGAGACACACTCCAAGTCAGTTCCCAGGTCCTCAAGTACCAGCTGAATGGTTAACTCCTGGGTGTGACATTCCAGCCCCTCAGAAGCCTGGCCTCTGCTGCTCCCCTGTCCTTCCATGGGTCCACTCCTCCCTTCGCCGGGAGGGATGACCCTCACCTCACCTTCAGGTCGCAGCTCTAGCTGCCTCCTCCCTGAAGCCCTCACTGCCGACTCCGGGCCCTCGGGAGCTTCCGCGAGCAGGGCCGTGGCGCAATGCATCTCTGCGCCCAGCACCAAGCACCGGCCCGGGTTATAGGGGGCGCCAATAAATCTTTCTGGAACGGAGCTCCCGCTCTGTCCGGGTCCCCGCATGAGGCCTCAGTTTCCAGCGACCGCGCTGCTGCCAGCCTGGCTCCGCTGCTCCCTCCGCCCCGCGCGGTCCGCCAGGTCCCCGGGCGGCGCTGGCCCCAGGCCGGCCACACAGTAGCTGCTGGAAAGGGCTGACCCAAATAGGAGCGAGTGACCCTCCTTGGGGGGCCGCGGCACGGTTTGCAGAGCGCGGGATCGGGCGGCCGGCAGCGCTGCGGTCCCAATGCGCGTGCTGGGAACTTGGACCTGGGCCGCGCAGCCCTGGCCCGCGAGCCGCCGCGACCCCTTCCGTCTCTGTCGCTGGATGTCAGGCAGAGCCTAAGTTTCCCTCGTAAGACAGCGGCCTCTCTTGAAAGTATCCGTGAGAGCACTACCCCGGCCTGCCGGAGCCCCAGTCAACGCACAGAAAAGCCTCGGCGGCACAGACGCGGGCTTTATTAACATTTGGTAGTGAGCGCGGCCCCCGGGGCATCGCTGGGGCTCGGGGCTCGGTGACGCAACGGTTAAACCTGGCTCGCGACTTAGCGCAGGCGCCTGGGGGCAGCCCGAAGCCGGAGGGCGGGGCCACGGAGCCACTTCCGGCAGCTATGGGCGGAAAACCCAAAACTTCCGATGGGACCAAGCCTTCCGTGGCTTCACACGCACCAGAAGGGAATCTGGGTCAGCCCTCCCTCCGAAGGAGACAGCACGGATCCTCTTTTTGCATAGGCCTGCGGAAAGCACTTCCGCCCATATTCAAGGTGGCCGCCCAGGGCAGTGGGAACGGGTGGAGTTTCGGGATGTGGAGCGAAGGTCACTGGGAGGGGGCGGAGCTTCCCCTGCCCAAGTTCCGATCCCACCAGGACTGGAAGACTCGCGTCCAGCTGGAGCTTTGCCGCATCTGCGTTGCTGTGCCCGCGCTCTTCGGGCGAGGAAGTCCCTTCTGGTGGGGGGAGAAAACGGTTACATGAGTTAGATTACCATGGCAGCTCGAGCCAGGCTCTCCACTTCCGTGAGCCTTCCTCTAAGTGAGATCGTGGGGGCGGATAATGAAGGCCACAACTCCCAGGAGGCTCCACGCCGGGCGGTCAGGGACGCTCGGGAGGACGCATGGGACCCCAGGAATGGGAACTGGTTAGATCCCAGGAACTCCGTGCCGGGGACGGGAAGAGAGGATGCCTAGGGCCCTAAATGGAAAGGCCAGAGCTGGAGACCTAGCACACAAAGATGAGACCGCAATTCGAGAATCAAAGGGCCGGGAGCGATGGTGAGCGCCTGTAATCCCAGCACTTTGGGAGGTTGAAGCGGGAGGATCCTTTGAGGCCAGGAGTTCCAGGCTGCAGTGAGCCGTGATCGCACCACTGCATTCCAGCCTGGGCGACAGAGCGCACAGATGCCAGCAAGGAGCACAAATACCAGCATGCCTGGTCTTCCAAGAATTCGGGGAACCCGGGAGCTTTGGCCTGGAGTGGGATCTAGACTACAGATCCCGGCATGCCCTGTCACACACACACACACACACACACACACACACACACACCTGGAGTGGGATCTAGACTACAGATCCCGGCATGCCCTGTGACACGCACACACACACACACACACACACCAGGCGGGGGAAGAGCTGGGGAGTTGGGGCGGGGGGAGGGGGGGAATTGTCTTGTGACTACAAATCCCAGAATGCTCTGGAGCTAGGAAGGAACAGGACGGCGTTGGGGAGGGGTCGTGGGACTCTAGATCCGGGCGTGCCTTGGGACAAGGCAGGGACAGACCGGCGGGGGTCGGCCTGGGACTGCAGGTCCTGGCACGCTGGGGACCGGCGCTCACCTTAAAGGAGTCCACAAACTCGTCACTCATCCTCCGGAGCTCGCGGCCATAGCGCTGTGCTGCCCAGAGGTTGGGGGGCGCCGAGCGCGAGCGGCCGCGAAAAGGGCTGGGCTCCTCCCCCATCCCTTCGTCGTCTTCCGTCCCCGCGGGGTAGGAGCTGTGGCGACTCCGGATCTCCACAGCCCCAGCGCCTGCAGAGGGTCAGTGGGTAGGGGGCGACGTTAATCTCAGCTCCTCTAAGCCCCTGGCCCTGCCTGAACCCTCCCCATCAGCTCTGCAGGCCCACTCGTGGGTCTTCCAGGGGCGCATCACAGCCCACCTCTCAGAGCCCCAGTCCCTTGTATGTGAATCGAGGGGAAGCTCAGGGGCCTTTGGTGAAGATTCAGGTTAACTTCTCATTAATCCCACGAATCCTTACCGAGTGCCAGTAATGGGTGAGGCCCTGTTCCCGGCACAAAATAAGGGCATAAGAAATACTAGTTACATCACAAGGTCAGGAGATCGAGACCATCCTGGCCAATATGGTGAAATCCCGTCTCTACTCAAAACACAAAAATTAGCTGGGCATAGTGGCACGTGCCTGTAGTCCCAGTTACTTGGGAGGCTGAGGCAGGAGAATCGTTTGAACCCAGGAGGGAGAGGTTGCAGTGAGCCGAGATCACACCACTGCACTCCAGCCTAGGCTACAGGCTTTTTTTCTCAAAAGAAAACAAAACAAAACAAAACAACAAGTATTATTAGTGCAAGACCTTCATGGGGCCTCCTGGCAACCCCTGGGTTGGTAGCTATTTCATAGTGTCTATTCTACATCGGAGGAAGCCAATCCCTTGGATAGGAAAGTGTCCTGCCACAGTCGGCAGGATTGAACGCCTCCTCTGCAACGGATCTGCAGAGCCCCTGGAGAACAAGAACCTGTCCGCTACATGTCGGCATCCCCCACAGAGCCTTCTCTGGAACTGTTGACGTTTTTAGGTACCATTGATGGTGCACTTATGTGTAGGCCGAGACATTCCCTTATTACCCTCCTAACCACCCTGGGAGGTGAGTACTAAACATGCTTAGATGAGAAGACAGAAGCTTAGAGAGTTAAGATTTGCCCAGTTTCTGTGAAGCTGTGGAGGCCTGAGGCTGGAAGGTTCCAAAGGTTTGGTGGAATCCAGAGTCCAGTTATTATCAGCGGAGCTCTGTGTCTCTTCCCTTGTCTAGCCAGCCTTTGACTCTCTTGAGCCGGTGTCCTCACCTTTATGAGGGGATAATCCTAGCCCTGACTCCCAGTGGCTGTGTGAAGGTCACATAAAATTAAAAAATGTGAAAGTGCTTTGTGGCTGGGCGTGATTCCTCATGCCTGTAATCCCAGCACTTTGGGAGGCTGAGGCAGGTGGATTGCTTGAGTTCAGGAGTTCGAGACCAGCCTAGGCAACATTGCAAAACCCCATCTCTATTAAAAAAATAATAAAAGAAGGCCAGACGCGGTGGCTCACGCCAGTAATCCCAGCACTTTGGGAGGCCAAGGCAGGTGGATCACCTGAGGTCAGAGACCAGCCTGGCCTCAAACTCTCATGAAACCCTGTCTCTACTAAAAATACAAAAATTAGGTATGGTGGTTCACACCTGTACTCCCAGCTACTCAGGAGGCTGAAGCAGGAGAATTGTTTTCACCCAGGGGGTGGAGGTTGCAGTGAGCTGAGATTGTGCCACTGCACTCCAGCCTGGGTGGCAGAGCGAGACTCTGTCTCAAATAATAATAATAATAACAAAAGAAAAAAGAAAGTGCTTTGTAGGCTGCAAGTGCACTATGGGTTATTATTCAGAGGCCCGCCTACTATGGTCTGTTTGAACTGTGCTCTGTGCCATCTCCCAACTCCTGCCAACTCTACTCTTCTATCCAGACCGATAAAGACTTAGAACCACTCCCCTGAGCAAACACTCAGAGTGCAATGACAGAGTGAGAAGCAGGTGGGGGGCTGGGCGCAGTGGCTCACGCCTGTAATCTCAGCACTTTAGGAGGCCGAGGTGGGGGGGAACACGAGGTCAGGAGTTCAAGACCAGACTGACCAAGATGGTAAAACTCCGTCTCTACTAAAAATACAAAAAAATTAGCCAGGCGCGGTGGCAGGCGCCTGTAATCCCAGCTACTCAGGAGGCTGAAGCAGGAGAATCGCTTGAACCCGGGCAGCAGAGGTTACAGTGAGCCAAGATCACGCCACTGCACCCATCTCAAAAAAAAAAAAAAAAAAAAAAAAAAAAGAGAGGCAGGCAGGGAACATGCTTGGTGTTTATGGCAAGGTATGTCTGTCAGGGAGGCTCTCTGGAGGAGGTAAATTACAGGCCAGGAACTGAAGGCGGGGGATAACCATCAGAATGTCTCTTCTCCCCTCAGAGGACCTGAGGAAGGGCCTGTGGGCCAGTGCAGGGCCTCCAGGGGTCCCAGCTAGGACACATGAATGAGACACATGACTAAGAAAGCAAGGAGGCGGCCGGGCGCGGTGGCTCACGCTTGTAATCCCAGCACTTTGGGAGGCCGAGGCGGGCGGATCACGAGGTCAGGAGATCGAGACCACGGTGAAACCCCGTCTCTATTAAGAATACAAAAAGTTAGCCGGGCGTGGTGGCGGGCGCCTGTAGTCCCAGCTACTCGGAGAGGCTGAGGCAGGAGAATGGCGTGAACCCAGAGGCATAGTGGCTCACGCCAGTGATCCCAACACTTTGGGAGGCCGAGGCAAGTGGATCACTTGAGGCCAGGAGTTTGAGATCAGCCTGACCCAACATGGCAAAAACCCATCTCTACTAAAAATACAAAAAAAGGCCAGGTGTGGTGGCTCATGCCTGTAATCCCAGCACTTTGGGAGCCCAAGGCAGGTGGATCACGAGGTCAGGAGTTCAAGACCAGCCTGACCCACATGGTGAAACTCTGTCTCTACTAAAAATACAAAAATTAGCCGGGTGTGGTGGCACAAGCCTGTAATCCCAGCTACTCAGGAGGCTGAGGCAGGAGAATCACTTGAACCCGGGAGGCAGAGGTTGCAGTGAGCCGAGATTGCACCACTGTACTCCCGCCTGGGTGGCAGAGCAAGACTCTGTCTCCAAAAAAAAAAAAAAAAAAAGAAAGAAATTAGCCAGGCATGGTGGCGTGGGCCTGTAGTCCCAGCTACTAGGGAGGTTGAGGTACAAGAATCACTTGAACCTGGGAGGCGGAGGTTGCAGTGAGCTGAGATCTCACCATTGCACTCCAGTCTGAGAGACAGAGTGAGACTTTGTCTCCAAAAAAAAAAAAAAAAAAAAAAAAAAAGCAAGTAAGGGAACGAGAGGATGGAATCCGGAAAGGCCTAGGGTAAGATAGGCTGTGATCAGAGTGCCTGAGCATCACCAAAGCCCAGAGCTGCCCCCAGGTCAGGTGGGGATACCTCAAGACCCTGGAGGAGTGAGGTGGCAGTGGGGAGAGGCATACTAGGTCAGGAGTAAAGATTACAGATGAGAGCCGGGTGTGGTGGCTCATGCCTGTAATCCCAGCACTTTGGGAGGCTGAAGGATTTCGGATGGGGCAGGAGAGCCAGGAACAGAAGGGGCACTGACGGAACAGGCCTGTCTGCAGAGTAATTTCCGGTTCTGTGGGGCAGTGGCTGTGGAGCAAGGGTCAGCTAGGTGGGCCAGGCCCTGGCCACATTCCTGCTCTGACCTTGGCCCATTCTCCAACCCTTTAGGGCCCCAGTGTCTTCTGTGAAATGGGGGCAGTTCCCCATCTGCCAGGACCGCCATGACAACAAATGAGAGCAGGAAAGCCCCCTACCTGCCCCTCATAGCCTGAGGCCTCTGAGAGTCCCAGCCAGGCGAATACCCAGCTCTCCTTGTTGTACAGATGAGGAAACAGAGGCAGAGGTTAGGAACTTGCCTGAGGCCATGTGGCTGGGACAGCCTGCCTAGCCACCTAAATACGCAGAAACGGCAGCTGTTCTCCTCCACTAGCTCTGAGTGGGGCCACAGGACCACTGCACTTGCCGGACACAAGGCCCCACAGGTGGAAGGTCAGTGACTTGCACCCAGGCACTTGGCCTGGGCACTGCCCCTTGCCCAGGGATCAGAACAAGCAGAAGACACTGGCCAGGTATGGTGGATGGTCGGAAGCCCTCCCTGTGTATTCATTCATTTGATCCTTGCCACACCCTGTCAGGGAGATTCCTCATGCTTGCCATTTTACAGAGGAAGAAACTAAGGCAGAGAGCGTAAGTAACTTGGCCAAGGTCACAGAGCTAGTAGGTAGCAGGGCTGGGATCCCAACCCAACCAATGTGGCTTCAGGGGCTATGTGCTTAGCTGTCATGCCCCAGGCTCCTTCCAGCTGTACCTTGGGCTGTCTTGGAGGCCTAGGCTGGGGAAGGCCCCTTTGGGCCTTCTGCTAGCACCAGTTCTGCCAGGAGCCTGTCCTATGGGGTGGGAGTTTTTCACCAAATTCGTGGACTTAGCAATGCCAAGCTAGTTGTTATCAAGATGATACCCATTTGTGTAAATTGAATTATATATACGTAAATACAAATATACATATATGTATTTGTATGTGTATATATATATATGTGTGTGTGTATATATATATTTGTGTGTGTGTGTATATATATATATATGTATTTTTTTTTTTTAGAGGGAGTATTGCTTTGTCACCCAGGCTGGAGTGCAGTGATGTGATCTTGGCTCACTGCAACCTCTGCTCACTGGGTTCAAATGCTTCTCCTGCCTCAGCCTCCCAAGTAGCTGGGATTACAGGTGCCCGCCGCCACCATGCCTGGCTAATTTTTGTATTTTTAGTACAGACGGGGTTTCACCATGTTGGTTGGGCTGGTCTTGAACTCCTGACCTCAGGCAATCCACGCGCCTCGGCCCCGCAAAGTGCTGTGAGCAAAGTGCTGGGATTACAAGTGTGAGCCACCGTGCCCGGCCCTAAGTTGAATTTTTAAAAAGTGTCCTATTTACGGGGAAAAACCCCGGGGGAGTGTCTGTGAATTCCCTGGGGGAAGGAGGGGGCTGGGGCAGGGCCTGGGCCAGCCTCTCCCTTCTCTGGGGAAGGAAAGGGGTGTGGCTCCTCCTTGGGTGTGAACGTAGGTGGGTGCCCAGGCCTGCCCACTCTTGCCATCCGCCTAGAGCCTGGCCCGGAGTTGGGTGTGGAAGTGGAGGGTGGTGGCTGTGGCTAGAAGTGCCCCAGGCCCCAGCATGGCACCTCCAGCTTTACATTCTCTGCGTGTTGGGCTTCTGAGTCAGCGGCTGGGGCGGATATCCCTGCTGATGCTTCCACGAGCATCCCTGTACTGGGATTTTCAGAGTCCTCAGATTCCCAAGAAGGAGAATACCAAGTTCTCCCTGTTTTATAGATGAGGAAACAGAGGCACACTTAATTACAAGACACTTGCACGCTGAATTGCACACTTAATTAAAACAGTGGTGTTCCAGACCGTTTGGAGCAGTGAAGCTCTGCCATCAGGCAGGGCTGGGTTTGGATCCTGCCCCTACCACATGCCGACCACACACAATCTGCTGCTGGGGGAGGCTGACGTCACAGTGGCCAGTGCTGCCACCCCAACCTGGGCAGACACTCGCAGCCTGTCAGCCTCCGGCACCTGCAGGCCTCAGCCTCGACTATAGCCTTCCGGTACAGAAGCCCCTTCAGGCCTGCAGAGAACACCCCCCACCTTGCTCAGAGCTCATAAAATCAGAAAGTACTCTAAAGTTGGCAAATGTTTCCTTTTTGTTTTTAAAAAACAGCGACAGGGTCTCTGTCACCCAGTCTGGAGTGCGGTGGAACGATCTCAGCTTACTGCAGCCTCAAAATCCTAGGCGCCATCAATCTTCCCATCTCAGCCTCCTGAGTAGCTTGGACTACAGGCACCACCATGCCCAGCTAATTTTTTTTTTTTTTTTTTTTTTTGAGACGGAGTCTTGCTCTGTCGCCCAGGCTGGAGTGCAGTGGCACAATCTCGGCTCACTGCAAGCTCCGCCTCCCGGGTTCACGCCATTCTCCTGCCTCAGCCTCTCCGAGTAGCTGGGACTACAGGCGCCCGCCACCACGCCCGGCTAATTTTTTGTATTTTTAATAGAGACGGGGTTTCACCGTGGTCTCGATCTCCTGACCTCGTGATCCGCCCGCCTCGGCCTCCCAAAGTGCTGGGATTACAAGCGTGAGCCACCGCGCCCGGCCTAATTTTTTAATTTAAAAAATTTTTAGAGAAGGGTCTTGCCATCTTGCCCAGGCTGGTCTTGAACTCCTGAGCTCAAGTGATCCTCCTGCCTTGGTCTCCCAGAGTGCTGGGATTACAGGCATGAAAGGCTGGCTGGCAAATGTTTGTTCACTTTCTTTTCCCTTTTCCCAAGTTAGCTGAAAATGTTTTCTATAAAGGGAGTTCAGTGGGCCACGTGGTCTCTGTGACAACCACTCAGCTTTGTGGCCAGAGCTGAAAGGAAACCATAATCAATGTGTAAATGAATTTTACACATTGTGTTCCACTAACACTTGCTGTGTTCCACTAACACTTTCTTTAGGGACCTTGAAATTTGAATTTCATAGAATGTTCACGTTACAAAATATAGTTCTTTGGATTTTTGTCTACAATTAAAAAATGTAGGCCCAATGTGGTGGCTCATGCCTATAATCCCAACACTTTGGGAGGCCAAGGCAAAAGGACTGCTTGAGGCCAGGAGTTCGAGACCAGCCTGAGCAACATAGAAAGACCCTTGTCTCTACAAAAATTAAAATAAAAAAATTAGCCAGGCATGGTGGCGTGCGCCTGTAGTCCCAGCTACTTAGGAAGCTGAGGTGGAAGGTTGGCTGGAGCCCAGAAATTTGAGGCTTTATAAATATATAAAGCCAAGAATATATATAAAAGCAAGAAAATCACTTGAACCTGGGAGGTAGAGGTTGCTGCGAGGCGAGATTGCACCACTGCACTCCAGCTCCAGCCTGGGCGACAGAGCGAGACTCCATCTCGGGAAAAAAAAAAAATTATATATATATATTTATATATAAACATATATATAATAAAAATATATATACATAAAGTAATAACAGTGGCATTTCTAATAACAGCAGCAAACAGCCCCCCCTCTGCGCCAGGCACTGTTTCCAAGCACTTTTCCTATATTAACTCATCAGGCCCTCACTACAGTCCTGCGAGGTGGGACTAGTTCTATTCCCGTTTACAGATGAGGAAACTCAGGCAGATGGAGTTAATTAACCTGCTCAAGCTCAACCTGCTAGGAAGGGTAGAGCCACGTTTGAACCCTGCAGTCTGGCCCAGGGGCTAGCACTGGGCTGCTTCTTTCTGCCTCTCCACTGTCCACACCTGCTTCAGACACTGGGCTGTCACAGCACAAGGTGGCTGCAGTCCCTGCCCTGGGGACACCTCAGCCATCCAGCAGGGGAGCCTGGTGGCAGGGACTATGAAGAATGACGGAACCAAGTGTGAGTTGCTCTGCGCAGGTAGAGGGGGCAGAGGCCCCGTGGCTCTGGCAGGGCACTGGCACTTGCTGATCTTTTCTGGGAAATCACTTGCTTTTGGAGACACTGAAAACTAAATCAAAAGGTTAGGAAATCCAGCTCTGTTTTCTCCTGCAGCCCTCTTTCCCACGGGTCTGCAGCTGGGGCTGGGGGGAGGTGTCGTCCACTTTGCTCTTTATTACCTTGCCGGCCCCTTGCAGGCCCCTCCCACACCCTGCTCCCAGGTCAAGTCCCTGGCCTGTGCAGAATGTTACTCCTGTCTCTGCCACTCCACCAGCACCCTGTCTCCTTTCTGTACCTTGCTACTCCTTCTACCATGATCTTGTCCCACTCTCCCCTCAGACTCATTCCCAGGGACATAACCTAGGCCTTGTCACCATCAGATAACTCCATCCCAAGCTTCCCACCAGCTGACCCAACCTGTGTGGATCATGCCCCTAGGACCTCAGCTCCAACGATGCTGCGGCTTCCCAGGTCTTGCTCCCTTCCCTGAAGCTCAGCCAGCTTGGACCCCACACCTACCCTGCCTTCCTTTGCACGCAACTGAAGCCCCTACCCCTAACTGGACTGAGACAAGCACAACTCCGGTTCAGACTCCAGGTCCCTGCCAGCTCCCACTAGCACCCTGCTAAAAATCCCACCAGATGCTTAAAAGCCACCTCTAGTGGCCAGGCACGGTGGCTCATGTCTGTAATCCCAGCACTTTGGGAGGCTGAGGTGGGTGGATCACGAGGTCCGGAGTTCGAGACCAGCCTGGCCAACATGGTGAAACCCCCGTCTCTACTAAAAATACAAAAATTAGCTGGGCATGGCGCATGCCTGTAATCCCAGCTACTGGTGAGGCTGAGGCAGGAGAATGGCTTGAACCCAGGAAGTGGAAGTTGCAGGGAGCTGAGATCGTGCCACTGCACTCCAGCCTGGGTGACAGAGTAAGACTCCATCTCAAAAAAAAAAAAAAAAAAAAAAAGAATCTCCCTCTAGCCCACCCTCTAGGGTGGCCTCCAGATCCTCCCTTACCCTTCAGTGTTTCTTCTCCATTAAAAGCAACTTCATCCTACCGGGTGCTCAAGCCAGATTCCTTGGTGTTGGCTGGGCACTGTGGCTCATGCCTGTAATCCCAGCACTTTGTGAGGCCAAGGTAGGAGGATCACTTGGGGCCAAAAGCTCAAGACCAGCCTGGCCAACATAGCAAGACCTTGTCTCTAAAATTAATAATAATTTGGCCAGGCACGGTAGCTCACGTCTGTAATCCCAGCACTTTGGGAGGCCAAGGCGGGCAGATCACAAGGTCAGGAGATCAAGACCATCCTGGCTAACATGGTGAAACCCCATCTCTACTAAAAACACACACAAAAAAATTAGCTGGGCGTGGTGGCGGGAGGCTGTAGTCCCAGCTACTCTGGAGGCTGAGGCAGGAGAATGGCGTGAACCCGGGAGGTGGAGCTTGCAGTGAGCCGAGATGGCGCCACTGCACTCCAGCCTGGGCGACAGAGCGAGACTCCGTCTCACCGTGTTAGCCAGGATGGTCTCAATTTCCTGACCTCGTGATCCACCCGCCTCAGCCTCCCAAAGTGCTGGGATTACAGGCGTGAGCCACCGCGCCCGGCTACAGC
>NW_026652280.1:83404787-83452691 GCF_009828535.3 Hylobates moloch
CACGCCATTCTCCTGCCTCAGCCTCCCGAGTAGCTGGGACTACAGGCACCCGCCACCACGCCCGGCTAATTTTTTTTTGTATTTTTAGTAGAGACGGGGTTTCACCGTGTTAGCCAGGATGGTCTCGATCTCCTGACCTCGTGATCCGCCCGCCTCGGCCTCCCAAAGTGCTGGGATTACAGGCTTGAGCCACCGCGCCCGGCTTGACGTGGTTTTTGTGTTCAGAATATATCTGTTGTTGTTCCAGGTGCTGAGGCCAGTGCTGGGCACAGAGGTGGTAGAGCCTACTGAGAAATGGACATGGAACCCCAGTGTCCATCCTTCCATCTTGGAGCCTGTGCTTCTTATCCCACACAGCCCTGCTGTCTGGGAGGAGTGTCTGGCCCTTGAGGTCACCTGCCCCTGGCCACTGTGCCAGGACAGCCCTGCTTTGGGTACAAGCCACAGGGCAAGAAAGAACACATCCGGGAGCTGGAAGGCCCAATCCCAGGGAAAGCATGTAGCCTGGGGCAGGGCACCAAGAAGCCTTCCAGCCCCCACCTTCTAAGGAAAGAAACACCAGGCAGGTGTGGCCTTAGGCAGGCCCCTTTTCCTTTTCGGATCACTGCCTGCCTGTCACTGATTTCTGTCCTAGCCCCACACTAATAGCTGCCATATATATATATATGTATTTTAAGAGCTGGAGTCTCCCCAAGTCACCCAGGCTGGCCTTGAACTTCTGGGCTCAAGCGATACTCCTGCTTTGGCCTCCCAAAGTGCTGGGATTACAGGTGTGAGCCACCACGCCCAGCAGCTACCATTTTTTAGCTTTAATGTGCACCAGCTCTGTAATCAAGTGCATCCTATATGTTCCTGCTAATTAACAGTCCTACAATGGTGGTTATTAATTGCTGTTTTACTGGGGCTCTGAGAGGTTGGGGACCGACCCAAAGCATTCAGTGCCTGTGGATGCCACTGGGATGCAGGGAGCCAGCGGGCTGGGGGTGAGGTGTCCCGACAGGTGGAGGTGGTGGGGTACTTACCTCCATGATGGCTGCTGCTGGTTAGCTGCTCCTGCTGGTGACTGGCGTCCCACAGGAGGCTTGGGGCCTGGCGATGATGCTTGCCAGAGCCTGAGGGCCTGTCCCCTGCGGGGCTGGGGCCCAGGCCCCTCTCTGCAGAGCTGGAGTCTTCCTGCTCACTCGGCTCAAACTCTGGGATCTGGAACATGCTCTGGGCTGTGAGGACAAGATGTTAGGTAGTCAAGGCACAGCTGGGGCCAACGGTGGCCCTAGAAGGCAGAGGCAGGTGCCCCTGGCTCCCTCTTCCACCCTAGCGCCCCCAGGCCCGCCAGGCCTCCTGGGCCCTCATCTGTCTGTCGGGTCTGGCCTGGCAGGGAGCTGAGGCTGTCGCCTCGGGACCTCAGTCTCCCCTCAGAACCCCGGTGGACCCAGGCCCCTACCCAGGCCCCGCCCCGCCCGTGGTGACGGCGCACAGGTCTCACCCCAAGCCCGATCTCGAGGCCCCTGACCCGGGTCTGCCGCCTCCCTCCAGCACCCCGGGCTCCGGGCCCTAGTTGCTTGGGCAACGGGAACTGTCAGCGACCTGGCCCAATCACCTCTCGGAACGTCACTCGGGTCGGTCCAGAGGCGGGGTCAACCCGGCCCGGCCCCGCCCCCCCGCCGGACCCAAGGCTCCTCGCCCGCAGCCTTTTTTCTCCCTCCTTCGGCCCGGGTGCTCACATCCTCGCTGCCTCACACCTTGGGCGTTTGTGGGAGCAGGAGAGGGATTCTCTGGGGTCCCCATTTGGAACCCGGAGACCCACTTCTGCCAACAAGTCCTTCAGCCCCTCTGGGCCTTAGTTTCCCCCCAGTGAAGTGGGGATACTGACAGCTCCCCCGGGAGCCAGTGAAAACTTTGTGAAGGGAGTGATTACTGCGGGCGAAGGCGCTTGGCACAGCCACAACTGAAGCTCAGCCGTCGGATGCGATTATTGTTGCTATTGTTACCGCTCCGCTTGGACTGGGTGCGCGGTCGGAAAGTCCCGCTCCCTGCTCCTCCTCCCAGGCGCGGAAGCTTCGCGCCGCCCGCCTCGGGGGACACCTCCCGCGCCATCTCGGGGGCACTGGAGATAAGGAAAGGAACCTCCTCCCTGGCTGGGATGGCTGCCCGGGCGCGGGAGGAGGGCCGGGGACCCGGTGAGGGTGGACCGTAGGGCCCGTGGGGGCTTCACGCCTGGCAGGCAGCCGGCCAGGTGAGCAGGGCCGCGGGCGCGCCGGGGCGGGGGGCGGGCCCGCGCGGGGGATTCGGGGCTCCGCGGGTTCAGGCCCGGGGGCGGGGCCCGGGGGCCATCTTGGCTATGGGCGGAAGTTTTCTTCAGAGACCGAGGGACGGGAATCCGTTGTCGCCCCCGGCCGGGCGGCACGACCCCGATTTGGGTATAGGAGAGAGGAGCGTGGGAACTGGCGGCCCCCCATACAAGTAAAGGCGGGCGACCCGGGTCACGGCCCACCCAGGGACCCCCTGGATGCGGCACGGCCCCCGCAACTCGGCCGCCCTCCCGCCGCCTCCCGTAACCCCGGGAGCCCGCCAGCGGCGCAGCTCGCGCCAATTCTCGTACGGTTTCACGCCGGGTGCGGCGTTGGACTGCGGAGCCAGCCGGGCCCCTGCGCAATTTGCGTAGCGAACGGCGCCCGCGCAGGCGCAGGAGGAGGAGGGGGGCGGAGCAGCGGGAGCCGGGGAGCCGGAGCCCTGGGTCCCCAGGACCTGAGCCGGCTCTCCCATCAGCGGCCTGAGGACCTGGCATCCGCCTCCTCCCTCCCTTTGAGGCTGGAGAGTGGACGCGGTGGGGGAGGGTGGGGCGGGGGCAACTTTCGAGAATTACGAGGACAGGAGGCAGAGGCCCTCCCCATCCGCATTATTGGAGGAGAGAGAGCCTCCCCCAGCTTGGGGAGGGGGAGAGCGGGGCATTGGGCGCCCCCCGCAGCGGCCGCTGCCCTGACCCGACGGGCATCGGCCGGCTCTCCCCCTCCAGCCAGGACGACATGAACGACCGAGGCCAGGGACTCCTCTCCTTGGGCCTCTGCATCACCCCATCCCTGGCTCTGGGGTAGGCCCAGGGAGGAGACACCCCCAACCCCTATCCGGTCTGCCCTGGAAAGAAGGGACTGCCCTTCCATGCCCCTGAGTGAGGGGCGTGGGGCCCAGGCTGCCTGTGTTCCCCAAGGGCAAGGGTCTCTCTGTTGAGGAGGAGGGGCCTGTCAGCCACAACTTCTTTCCTCCTGAGCGCCCCATCTCCCTCTCTGCACCCTGCAATTCCCACCCCTCAGTATTTATTTCCCTGGCCCCGCCGACAGCCCCTCCTTGTCTGTCTCCGGGATTCAGGCCTCCTTCCCTGACATGGAGAGTAACCTGTCTGGCCTGGTGCCTGCTGCCGGGCTGGTGCCTGCGCTGCCACCTGCTGTGACCCTGGGGCTGACGGCTGCCTACACCACCCTGTATGCCCTGCTCTTCTTCTCCGTCTATGCCCAGCTCTGGCTGGTGCTTCTGTATGGGCACAAGCGTCTCAGCTATCAGACAGTGTTCCTGGCGCTCTGTCTGCTCTGGGCCGCCTTGCGTACCACCCTCTTCTCCTTCTACTTCCGAGATACTCCCCGCGCCAACCGCCTGGGGCCCTTGCCCTTCTGGCTTCTCTACTGCTGTCCCGTCTGCCTGCAGTTCTTCACCTTGACGCTTATGAACCTCTACTTTGCCCAGGTAACCAACTGTGGTCCCGGGTGGGGGGCGGGAGGTGGCAAGCCTCAAGGACCCACAGGAGTGAAGGGCATCTCTGCTCCTAGGTGGTGTTCAAGGCCAAGGTGAAGCGTCGGCCAGAGATGAGCCGAGGCTTGTAAGTACTCGCAACACTGGTGGGCTCAGCCTCCAGGTCAGGGGCAGGGGACAGTCCCATGTAGATCCCTTCCCACCTCTGAGGGCTGAGGCAAAGGCAACCCAGGGAATGTCTGTGGAAGATCTTGGAAAAGTTAAAGCACCTGGCGCAGATGGCTCAGCAGAGGCGTTGCAGATCTGCAAGGCACAAGAATAGGAATGGTTGTGGTAGTGTAAGGGAGAGGGCCCCAGCGTCATCCACCATGGAGGGCGAGCTGGAGGCTCCAGCTCATGGAAGCACCAAAGCCATATGCACTCCTGGGTGACCTGGGGCTGCAATGCCCTCGTCATTTGTACAGTGTCTTACGGTTTATAAAGAGCTTTCCCAGCCATCTTTTATTTGTACAATTTCCCTGAGAGGCTACTATCCTCCCTTGAGAGATGAGGGAACTGAGGCCCAGCCAGGTAAGACAGTAGGATCAAGGTCACAGAGCTGGGGCTCAGACGGAGACTTCTGACTCCAGTTGGTGCACCTTCCGAGGTACCATGGCTGTCAGTCACCTTCTGACCTTTTTGGGCCTCAGTTTCTCCATCTGTAAGAGTGGAGGAACAGGGCTCAGACTGGATGCCCTGAGTTCTGTCAACACTGGGGTTTCCTGCAGGAGGTGGGGCAGGTGGTGAGTGCTGAGGGCTGTTGAGGGCCCAGGCTGACTGTGCTGTGGCTGCAGGCTCGCTGTCCGAGGGGCCTTTGTGGGGGCCTCGCTGCTCTTTCTGCTGGTGAACGTGCTGTGTGCTGTGCTCTCCCATCGGCGCCGGGCACAGCCCTGGGCCCTGCTGCTTGTCCGCGTCCTGGTGAGCGACTCCCTGTTCGTCATCTGTGCGCTGTCTCTTGCTGCCTGCCTCTGCCTCGTCGCCAGGCGGGCGCCCTCCACTAGCATCTACCTGGAGGCCAAGGTAGGGCTGCAGCACTGATGTCCAGGTGTCTTTTGGGGTCACTCGGCAGTGGTTCTCAGGGTGTAGAGGAAGCTGGGAGCCTTCTGTCCCTGAGGGTCCTCTGTTGTTATCTGTGCCAGGGGACCAGTGTGTGCCAGGCGGCCGCGATGGGTGGCGCCATGGTCCTGCTCTATGCCAGCCGGGCCTGCTACAACCTGACAGCACTGGCCTTGGCCCCCCAGAGTCGGCTGGACACCTTTGATTACGACTGGTACAATGTGTCTGACCAGGTGGGCATATGCATGTCTGCCACCTCCTTAGTAGCCATGGCACCTTGGCCCCAGCTGGCCTGGGCCCTGTCCCACTACCCCTTTGGCGTGACTGCAGACTGCCACCAGCCCCTGCCTTCCCACAGGCGGACCTGGTGAATGACCTGGGGAACAAAGGCTACCTGGTATTTGGCCTCATCCTCTTCGTGTGGGAGCTACTGCCCACCACCCTGCTGGTGGGCTTCTTCCGGGTGCACCGGCCTCCACAGGACCTGGTAAGGGTCTGCTCCCTCCTCTGTGGGGCCAGTGGAAAGGGGCGGATGCTGGGAATCCTGGGTTGGGGTCTGGGGATGGGCCTGGGAGGCCAGTGCAGGCCAGGAGTAAGTACTGATGATGGCTTCCTCCCCCAGAGCACCAGCCACATCCTCAATGGGCAGGTCTTTGCCTCCCGGTCCTACTTCTTTGACCGGGCTGGGCACTGTGAAGATGAGGGCTGCTCCTGGGAGCACAGCCGGGGTGAGAGCACCAGGTAGGAGCCATGGCACTGCCTTAGTTCCCCTGCCCCACGCCCCCGCCGGCTCCATCAAGCTATGGGGGATGGAGAGAGCCGGGTCTTGCCTTCCACCCCTGCCATGGCCTTTGCTTCCCCATCTGTACTAGGTAAGGTCCCCTGGGTTCCTATTGCTAAAGCCTCCACTCCTTGCCTAGAGATGTACTTTGCCCTGGGCCCCGAAGGTCTAGGTCACAGGGGTTCTGTTCTAAGCCTGTCTTCCTCCTGCAGCTCTTGTGACTGTGGCCCTGGTCACTGTCCTGAGACTGACCCTGTTTCTCTGCCGCAGTATGTCGGGCAGTCTAGGCTCTGGGAGCTGGTATGGTGCCATCGGGCGTGAGCCGGGCTGGTATGGGGGCAGCCAGACGAAGACCACTCCTCTGCTCTTCTCCCAGGTGCCAGGACCAGGCGGCCACCACCACAGTCTCTACTCCACCCCACAGACGTGATCCCCCTCCCTCCCCCATAGAATACCCAGGCCCCAGTCCCCCTCACCTTAGGCCCCTGTGCCAAGTTTGTCTGCCGCTTCTTGCCCAGGATCTTGGGGGTCGTGGCTGCCCCCTCCTCTGGCCGGCTCCTTGCTGCTCCTGTCATAGTGAGCTTGTGCCGTCCCCCTAGGATGGTGGGTGTGGCCCTGGCTGCCAGATGCCCACAGCACCCTGGCATGACCTGCCACCTCCGCTTCCACACCGGAGCCAGCTACCTCTCCTGTGCCTGCCACTCAATAAACAGTGTCTGCGCCCCACAGTTGTGCACCTGTCTGTCATCTGCCTTGTGTTCCTGTCACTTTTGCCTGTTTGGCCTAAGGCTGAACAGACGCCCTTGAAGTGGGCTGCTAGGCTGGGCGGGGGTGACTTACCCCATCAAGGCTGGTGGGCTGGGAGAGGAGGGGCCTGCAGTTTGCAAGGGAAGAAGACCACACAGGCTTTGTTCTCAAAGCTCTCCTGGCCCAGAATTGCCCCACTAACTCCAGATCCCTCTCCACTTGAACAGTTCCTACTCTTTCCTCAAGACCTGCGTCAACTGTCACCTCCTTTAGGAAGCCTTCTGTCACCTGGTCAAGGGACATGGTCCCTCTGCTGGGCCCCACAGCCTCACATTACTGTGATTATGTGGCTATTGAGGTTTTTTTGTTTTGTTTTGTTTTTTGAGGCAGGGTCTCACTTTGTCACTCAGACTGGAGTGCAGTGGCACGATCATGGCCCACTGCAGCCTCAACCTACCAGGCTCAAGCAATCCTCCTGCCTCAGTCTCCCGAGTAGCTCAGACTACAGGCACATGCCACCATGCCTGACTAATTTTTTAATTTTTAATCTTAGAGGTGGGGTTTCACCATGTTGCCCAGGCTGATCTCAAACCCCTAGGCTCAAGCAATCCACCCACCTCAGCCTCCCAAAGTGCTGGGATTACAGGCATGAGGTACTATGCCTGGCAGCTTCTGAGTTTTTTTTTTTTTTTTGAAACGGAGTCTCACTCTGTCGCCCAGGCTGGAGTGCAGTGGCGCGATCTCAGCTCACTGCAAGCTCCGCCTCCCGAGTTCACGCCATTCCCCTGCCTCAGCCTCCTGAGTAGCTGGGACTACAGGCGCCCACCACCACGCCCGGCTAATTTTTTGTGTTTTTAGTAGAGACCGGGTTTCACCATGTTAGCCAGGATGGTCTCGATCTCCTGACCTCGTGATCCACCCACCTCGGCCTCCCAAAGTGCTGGGATTACAGGCGTGAGCCACCGCGCCCGGCCAGCTTCTGAGTCTTAACCCCAATGGATTAGACTTTCTGGAGGCCCTGTTTCCTTATCACCACCCCAACCTGGTCTTTAGGAGCCAGGAGTTAGTCCAGGGCTTGCTGGGGAGTTGGCGCGGTGGCTGAGCAGCCCCCATCTTCCTACTAGGGCGTGGGTTTGCCCAGATGTACAGGTGGTCCCCTAGCTATGCCCTCCTGGTAGCCCTCTTCTCCACTGTCCTTAGTAGCATAGTCACTGCCCTCTGCTCCCATGGCCCTGGCAGGTCTGTCAGATGGCTAGGAGTCCTTTACTGGAGGGTCTGTCCCCTGCCCACATAGGTGTTTGTCCCAGCTTTTCAGAGTTCCCTTGGCTTATCACTGGGCCTGCTTCAAAACTCTTTACTTGGGACTATCCTGGGCATCAGGCCCTCAGGGCCTCCAGAGAGGGCATCTGAGACTCATAGAGAATCAGCTTGAAGCTGGACAATCACTTTTTGTTGAAAGGAAAACTGCTAACGTTTGTGGGGCACTTTATTGTGTGTGCCAGGCTCTGTTTTGAGGATTTCTAAACACTGACCTCCTTAATGCCCAGAACAGCACCCCGAAGTGATGATTAATCACCTCTTTTCTGTAAGTGGGAACAGGGAGACTCCAGAGTTTGGTAACCTGTCCAGGTTCCCTACCAGTAGGGGATGGTCAGCCTCAAAGCCCAGGCTGAAAGCCATCCGGCATCAGGGCTGAGGACCCCAGCAGGAACCAGAGGGTCTTTGGAGAGGTCACAGGTTGTCAAGTGGGTGAGAACAGGGCGGGGCAAGTTCAGGACCAGCCAGGGCCTGGGTGTTCAGTCAGTGGGAGAGCGGATGCTGGCATCAGTGCCATGCTGGGATCTGCAGGCAGCTGCAGCCACAGCCTTCCGGGGCTGATTTCTGGGCATGGAAGTGAGAACCAAAAGCTGGGGCAGGGAGCACCCTGGAGGGATGGCCGGGGAGCAGGTAGAGGGCCAAAAGCTGGAGTGGGGGCAGGAGGTGCTCCAGCAGCAACTCCCCAGAGGTGGGTCCCAACCTCCACGTCGGCCAATTCCAGGTGGCCCACCAGGTTTCCTCCACCCCTTTGTCCCGCGGAACCCCTCCCGCATGAGTGCTGAGCCCAAGGGCCAGACTGTCCCCAGGGGCGGAGAGTTGCGGGCCTTTCCCGATCCGGTAATGGGCCTGGGAGATGCCAGATTAGCGTGGTGCCTGTCCGGAGAGGTGGGCCAGCTGATGCCCAGGTCGGGGCCCTGCCGCTGGCCACACTGGGCTCCGGTCCAAGACTAGAAGGCTGGCCCGAGCTGCAACCCCTCTCCGGCTCCTCTGCCACCCACCTCCTGGGGCTGGCCGGCTTTGGGGAGCCGGGCGGCAGCAGGTAAACGGCTTGGGGCGGCGCCGGCGGCGAGGGCGCTGCACGGAGGGAAGCGTGGCGCCGGAGGGGTTAACCGCGGGAGGAAGGGGGCTTCTGCGGGCGGGAGGGGGGTCCCAGCCCCGGCGGCCGCCCGCTCCGCCCCTGCCGCCTCCGCGGCCCAGTCGGCACCGGCGAGGCCGTGCTGGAACCCGGGCCTCAGCTGCAGCCGCAGCGGGGCCGACAGTAAGTGCGGGGCGGGCTCCGGTGCGCGGGCAGGACTCCGGGGCAGGGGAGCCCCAGGGGCGACTGGCCGGGCGGGGTGCCCATCTCCCGTGCGTGGGCGCCTCCAGGAGTGGTGTGGCCGCCGGTCCCGCCGCCAGCCACGCTCCGAGGAGTCGCTGTGCGGACGCAGGGGAGGCGGTGGGAGCGAGCTGCGGGCGCTGCGCGGTGGCCCTGCGGTCTGGCGTGTGCACGCTAGTGTCCACACACGTGTGCGTGGGCTCTGGGTGCCCTGGCGCGGCCGGCACGCCCATGGGGGCCGGGGGTGCCGGGGCGTCTGCGGAGTGTGCAGGTGGGGTGCGTGCGTGCAGCGGGGCGGCGCGGCGCTGCAGCCTCGGGGTGGAGCGTGGGCGCGCGGGTCTTTGTGCCCGCGCATGGCGGTGCGTGCCGGGGCGTGTGTGCGCGTGGGCGCCGCCGCCCGCTGTCCCGGACTGACAGCTGTCTTGGGGGCTGCCGCCCCGGTGTGGCCTTTGCGGACCTCCGCCCCGTTTTTTCCGGGAACTGGGCGTCCCCCGCACCCCTCCTCGCCTGGGTGCGGCGGCCGGGACCCGCCCCTGGGTTCCTCGAAAGCCCGGCGGGGCGCGGGGGCACCCTGGAGGGCCAGCCAGGAAGCAGGGCGAGGCGAGAGGGGACGGAGAAGCCGCGGAGACGCTGTCGCAGCCGCAGCGGGCGAGCCGGGACCCGCCATTCCCCTGTCCCCGCCCTGCGCGGTCCGGCCTCTCCTCCGGGTTTCCCTTCGGACGCCTCCGAGCCCCCTCGGCCTCCTCCTCGAGGGCCAGCTCCCCGCACCCCCCCAGGCCCCCCACATTTCCTCGCTCGCCCCGCTTCCCCCTAGGCAGGCTTAGGCTCTCTTTCGGCCTCCCATTCGCCTTTCTTTCCCTTCTCGGTGCCCTCCTCTCTTTCCTCACCCGGTAGTCCCCGACAGGGGCTGAGGGCCGGGCAGCGGAGGTAAGGGGAAGGCTGGAGATAGGAGGGGGACTGGGTGTGTCCAGCCAGAGGGATATCTGTGGACAGTGCAGCTGTGGGCTTCATAGATCTTTGGGTGTGTAGGGGATCGAGGAGGAGGGTGTGGGTGTCAGGCCAGCTCAGTGACCCCAGCATCCCTGGTTTTGCCCGCAGTGACGACAGCTCCCCAGGAGCCCCCCGCCCGGCCACTCCAGGCGGGCAGTGGAGCTGGCCCGGCGCCTGGGCGCGCCATGCGCAGCACCACGCTCCTGGCCCTGCTGGCGCTGGTCTTGCTTTACTTGGTGTCTGGTGCCCTGGTGTTCCGGGCCCTGGAGCAGCCCCACGAGCAGCAGGCCCAGAGGGAGCTGGGGGAGGTCCGAGAGAAGTTCCTGAGGGCCCATCCGTGTGTGAGCGACCAGGAGCTGGGCCTCCTCATCAAGGTGCGTGGGTGGGCCGCAGCCCCTTCAGCTGTCACCCATCACCCCTGGCACTAGCTGCGTGCCAGTGAGGCCCTGTGCCAGTGCTGCTTTCAGATCAGTATCCCTGAGGACGGGGTGCAGCGGGAGGCTGTGGGACAGAGGCTGGGGTCCAGGTCTCTGTTTTCAATAGGGCAACTGGGGTCATTTGTTTTCCCTGGAGAGCCTGGCACAGGACTGTGCACCTATAATGTCTCCTTCAGGGCGTGATGGTGGTGGGATTAGGGGAAAATGAATGAATGAATGGCCATAGCGCATGGGCTGTGTTACATCTGCACAGGTCTCACTCACCGGTCTAGATTGCCACACAAAATCCAAGACTCTCATTTAAACATGAATTACAGTTAAACTGCAAATGCCTTTTTCTTTTTTTTTGAGACGGAGTCTCCCTGTGTCGCCCAGGCTGGAGTGCAGTGGTGTTATCTCAGCTCACAGCAACCTCTGCCTCCCAGATTCAAGTGATTCTCCTGCCTCAGCCTCCCAAGCAGCTGGGATTACAGGGATGTATCACCACGCCCGGCTAATTTTTGTGTTTTTAGTAGCGATGGGGTTTCACCATGTTGGCCAGGCTGGTCTCAAACTCCTGACCTCAAGTGATCCACCCACCTCGGCCTCCCAAAGTGCTGGGATTGCAGACATGAGCCACCACGCCTGGCCCACAAATGCCTTTTTAATACAAGTCCATCCCAAGCAATATTTTTGTTTGCTAAATCTGGTAACCCTACCTACACCAGTTCCCATACTTTTCTTGGTGTCATGTGCCTTAGAAAAGCCCAAGAACATGGTGAACACACCCCCTCCCCCTGGAAAAGTGTGCATATGAACATGTGCAGGTGATTTTGGGAGGGTTCCAGGATCCATGCCACCAGGGATGCCAGGTCAGGTGCCCCTTCCCCCTAGCATGCATGCTTACCATGTGGGGAGAAGGGGGCACGTCAGGGTTCCCTGAGTCACTTCTGGTCAGACTCCAACCATAGACTCAAGAAAGTGTTGGGCTGCAGCCTTCTGGGATACAGTCAGGCAGGCACCTCTGTTACTTTCTCTGATTTCGGAGTTACTGTCATACAAAAAAATTAAGATTTAGCTTTAATAAATTAATGTCTATTACTTGAAACTGAAGAGTAACCTTTGTTCCCTGCCTGTTCTTTGTGGAGGGAGGGGCCCCTGGCAGGGAGGCCTCAGTGTTCCAGCTGATTCTCAAGGCAGCAGGACTCAGGGCAGAGATGAGTGTGGGGTGGGGTCGGGACACAGACCACCCGACATCTTTTTTGACACTTTCAGAATGCCAGTGGAGTCTCAGAGAGGCGTGGGAAGAATGTGTCTGGCCAGACCACAGGGCAGAGGGAGGGAGGGAGGGAGGGAATCTGACCTAGTTTGTCTTCACAATGGAATTGCTTTTTTCCTGGATAAGAAAAAGGAAGAAAAGGAGAGGCAGGACCTAGAAGGGTGGGTGACAGCCGCTTTATTTCTCTTCCACAGTAGGATTCACTCCCTGAATTAGTTGTGCAGCAATTGTGCACCTACTGTGTGCTAGGTGCTGTAGTGTTATACGCCAAGGGGATATTAGGGTAGATCAGACACAGGGTCTGCCTTGAAGGGTGTCACATCTAGGCGAGGGGAGAGCTCTATCCATGGTCAGACAGATCACTGTAGGATTCAGTGGAAAGGAAGTTTCCCTCTTTCTGTTAAGCACCAATTGTGCTAGACCTTGAGCTAGGGGCTGGGGACAAGGACAGAGATGGCAGGGGCCTGAGGGATGACCTGGTGATTGAAATACACCAGGCGAGAGGGGTAGAGAGTAGAGACGAGGGGCAAGAGATGCCCATGTGGAGAGACAGCATGGGCAAAGGCGTGGAAGCTGGAAAGTTCCGGAGCATTTTGCAGAACCTGGAGTTAGCAGATGCCTAGTCATTTGAAGCAAAAATTAGAACACACAGGATGACAAAGGATTTTTCCCTTAAGTCGTGAATTTATTGGAAAAGTGTTGCAAAATACACATTAAATCACTTTTAATTAGCTATTTCGCTTCTTGCTTTTATTAACAATTATTATAGGAAATGGAATCATCTCAGAAAATCTGGGGGGAAGGTTGCTGTAACATGGGGTGCCAAATTGGAGTTCCAGGGAGAAGACTAGGGGAAGGGGGGTGGGGACCAGTTTGAAAAAGGGACTTGAATGCTGGTCTGGGGTGTTTAGGCCTGCAAGGAGTGGGGAGTCATGGAGGGTGTTGAGCAGCCACTTTAGGAAGATTAGTTTGGACTAAGTCTTGCTAATGAGGACTGCAGTCAGGGGGCGAAGAGGTGCTTTATGATACGCCCCACAGACACCATTCTGGTGCCTTGGCACTGCTGCTTGGGGAAGAGTCTCTCTGACTTCCTCTCACCTAGGGCAAGCACTCTCAAAATAGTCCCTGCCCATGGGATCTGCATGCCGGCAAGAGGGGGAGACATCCAAATAGGGACATTACATTCATTTAATAATATGTATTGGCTGGTCCGAGTACAGTGGTGTTTACAACTAATTGATCACAACCAGTTACAGATTTCTTGGACCCTTCTCCACTTCCACTGCTTCACTTGACTAGCCTTAAAATAATAATAATACTTATCGAGAGGTGCTCAATCAATATTATTTACACTGCAACACAGGGTTTGGCTTGGGCTTTGGCAGGGGAGGGACCTGTGTGTTTTTGTGTGTGCGTATAAACCTCCTAAAAATTGGAAGCAAAATTTTGTGGCATATAAACCTTCCTGGAGAGAAAGTCCCTAGCTTTCTTGAGATTTTCTAAGGAAAGGGACTCAAATTCAGCTTCCATAGGTGCAATGGGAGTGGTGGGGTTGGAAAGCTAGAAACACAGGGTGTGGTCACTGCTCAGGAACTTAACAGTCAGTGCTTACTTTGTTGCAAGTTCACAAAAAATCTGGGAGGCAGATGCTGTCACTATCATCCCCACTTGAGACATGCAGAAGCTGAGGCCAGAGAGTTAACTTGCCCAAGGTCCCATAGCACCAACATTTGAACCCAGGCAGTCTGGTCCCAGGGTCTGTGCTCCTGACCATGGTAAAAGTGGAAATTTGTTGTCTGAAGTTAGGGGCCAGCTACCGAAAATGTTTCTCAAACATTGTAGAAGTCAAACAAACTTGCCTGCAGGTAGACTGGACCCAGTTTGCATCTTTTGCTGTAAGGGACTGCCTCCTGGGAGACCAGAGGGAAGGGGAGAACAGGGAGGAGCAGGGAGGGAGCCACCCTAGAGACTGGAAGGGCACGAGTTGCCCTAGACAGGAGGGAAGAACTGAAGCTCCTCCTTCTGCACCTTATCCTGCAGGAGGTGGCTGATGCCCTGGGAGGGGGTGCGGACCCAGAAACCAACTCGACCAGCAACAACAGCCACTCAGCCTGGGACCTGGGCAGCGCCTTCTTTTTCTCAGGGACCATCATCACTACCATCGGTGGGGGAGAGGATTGGCATGTGGGGGGCGGCAAGGAGCTTCCTCATGGGGGAAGGTGCAGGGAGACGGAGGGGTCCCAGGTGGCCCCTAGACTTCCTGCATTGCCCCTCTGCCCAGGCTATGGCAATGTGGCCCTGCGCACAGATGCTGGGCGCCTCTTCTGCATCTTTTATGCGCTGGTGGGGATTCCGCTGTTTGGGATCCTACTGGCAGGGGTCGGGGACCGGCTGGGCTCCTCCCTGCGCCATGGCATCGGTCACATTGAAGCCATCTTCTTGGTGAGCTGCTCCATGCCCTGCCTGCCCTTGTGCTGGGCTCCGGCTACCCTTCCCCATGTCCCTGGCACATAAGCGCCCCCCCCACACAGACCATAAGCCTCTCCCACAGGCTCCTGGGGGCGGGAGTGGGGAGTATGGGAGTGGGGATTGTTGGTGTCTCCTGGGTCCTGCCTACTGCCCCTCCCCGCAGAAGTGGCACGTGCCACCGGAGCTAGTAAGAGTGCTGTCGGCGATGCTTTTCCTGCTGATCGGCTGCCTGCTCTTTGTCCTCACACCCACGTTCGTGTTCTGCTATATGGAGGACTGGAGCAAGCTGGAGGCCATCTACTTTGTCATAGTGACGCTTACCACCGTGGGCTTCGGCGACTACGTGGCCGGTGAGGCCGCCCTTCTTGTGCTGCACTTTCCCATCTACTTTATTCCTGATCAGGGGCTCTGCACTCCCGCCTTTCCCTCCAAATCCCATGTGGTTGCTCTAACCCCTGCATCCATCATGGAATGCACCATCACAGCCTTGCACACAATCCAGCGCCTTATGCACACTCCCATTCTTATATGCTTGAGTCCCATGCATGCTTACACATATATTAAATGCACCCCTCGCATGTGTCACATTCTTGCACGGGAGCGCCCCTTCTTGCATGCTTTTATCTTGCACACTTTCAACTCATGCACACCACTCATTTTCCTGCCTGCACTCACACACTCAAGCACATACCCATTGCCCTAGGGAGGGCAGGTCCTCTCCAGGAGCTGGGAGGGGGGCACTGAACCAGAGCTCACAGGCTTGCCCCACAATCCAATTCTTTCTACCTTCCCTGGTGGTATCCCAGGCGCGGACCCCAGGCAGGACTCCCCAGCCTATCAGCCGCTGGTGTGGTTCTGGATCCTGCTCGGCCTGGCTTACTTCGCCTCAGTGCTCACCACCATCGGGAACTGGCTGCGAGTAGTGTCCCGCCGCACTCGGGCAGAGGTAGGCGCCCCAGGGTTGGCACTGTGCCTGTGCACTGTGGTGCACATGTGCTGTTCTCTAGCAGGGGTTTGATCAGGCTGTCTCCTATCCAGGGCGTGGGCTCCTGAGGCAGGGGCTGAGTGAGCCTCTGTGTGTGCCCCGCAGGGAACAGAGGGGTATAAGTTTGTGGGTAACTTCACCACCTCTTCCCTCGTGGGTAGGAGTGCCGGATTTAGCAAATAAAAATGCAGAAAGCCAGCCCGGGCAACATGGTGAGACCCCGCCTCTAGAAAAGGCACAAAAATTAGCCCTGCCTGGTGGTGTGTGCCTGTAGTCCCAGCTACTAGGGAGGCTGAGATGGGAGGATCGCTTGAGCCAGGGGAGGTCGAGGCTGCAGTGGGTCATGATTGCACCACTGCACTCCAGCCTGGGTGACAGAGTAAGCCCTGGTCTCAAACAAACACCACCACCAACAACAAAAAACAAAACTCAGTTAAATTTGAATTTCAAATAAATAAAATTTTATTATGGCTGGGGGCAGTGGCTCACGCTTGTAATCCGAGCATTTTGGGAGGCTGAGGCGGGTGGATCACGAGGTCAGGAGTTCGAGACCAGCCTGGCCAACACAGTGAAATCTCGTCTCTACTAAAAATACAAAAATTAGCTGGACGTGGTGGCGGGCGCCTGTAATCCAAGCTACTTGGAAGGCTGAGGCAGGAGAATCGCTTGAACCGGGGAGGCAGAGGTTGCAGTGAGCCGAGATCGCACCACTGCACTCCAGCCAGGATGACAGACCTAGACTTGTCTCAAAAAAAAAAAAGGGTCCCAAATATTGCACAAGATATATTTATACTAAAGTTTTATTTGTTGTTTTTCTGAAATTCACATTTAGCCGGGCGATTTGTATTTTGCCACCCTGCTGGGAGCACCCAGCGGAGGAGCCCTTCCATCCTTGGGGCTGGCTGAGGCTGGAGGACCAGGCAGAAAAGAGGGTTGGGGTTTGATCCCTGCTGGTGAAGGGGCAGGTTCCTGGGGGGTCGCGGAGGGGGTCTAGACCTCTAGTCGAGGGCTGCTTTCCCTCTCCATGCAGATGGGCGGCCTCACGGCGCAGGCTGCCAGCTGGACTGGCACGGTGACAGCGCGCGTGACCCAGCGAGCCGGGCCCGCCGCCCCACCGCCGGAGAAGGAGCGGCCACTGCTGCCTCCACCGCCCTGTCCAGCGCAGCCGCTGGACAGGTCCCGATCCCCTTCGCCCCCGGAGAAGGCTCAGCCGCCTTCCCCGCCCACGGCCTCGGCCCTGGATTATCCCAGCGAGAACCTGGCCTTCATCGACGAGTCCTCGGATACGCAGAGTGAGCGCGGCTGCCCGCTGCCCCGCGCGCCGCGAGGTCGCCGCCGCCCCAATCCCCCCAGGAAGCCCGTGCGGCCCCGCGGCCCCGGGCGTCCCCGAGACAAAGGCGTGCCGGTGTAGGGGCAGGATCCCTGGCCCGGGCCTCTCAAGGGCTTCGTTTTTGCTCTCCCCGGCATGCCTGGCTTGTTTGACCAAAGAGCTCTCTTTCCACGAGACGGAAGTCTGGGGAGGAGGCTACACTTGCCTCTCCGCCGCCCCCCGCACACTGGCCCCAGCCCTTCCCTCACTTCCATCCATCTCCAGACCCCCCAAGGCTTTCTGTGTCGCTGCCCCCGGCGGGCGTATCCCTCACAGCACCTCACGACTGTGCCTCAAAGCCTGCATCAATAAATGAAAACGGTCTGCACCGCTGCGGGCGTGACGCTCCCGGACGCGAGTGGGTGTGGAAGTGCTTTCCTCGGGCCACCGTGGGGGCACCTCTGGCTTCCCGTGACCGAGGGTCCCCGGGCACCCAGGTCGGTCAAGTCTCGGCCCTCTCAGGCCCGCGTCTCTGGGTAGGGTCTGGCGTGGGGATCAGCCGGGATGGGCTGCGCGTCTCCAGCCTCCGCAGACACATTGGCGGGTGGGGTGCAGGGAGGGAGAGACAGAGGAGAGAGAATGGCATCTCGCGTGGAGGGCTGTCGTTTGCACTCTCCCAGCGCGAGAGACCCTGCCCCGCCCCCTTCCTGGAGCGTTGACCCCCTTCTCGTCTCGAGGCCTGTGGCGTCTGGGTCCGTTGGGGCAGAACCATGGAGGAAAAGCCTTCGAAAGTAAGACCTCTCCCCGGGCCCCTTACCCTGTCGGCTGCCAACCCACCCTTGGTCCGACTCGGGCCCCTGGCGCTATTTCTTACTCAGCCTTGGCTGCCCGCAGCCCCCACCCAACCACACGCTCTCAGGGATCCCCAACAGGGTCCGGCTCAGTTCCCCAGCCCTCTCTTCCTTCCCGCTCCAGCCATCCGCGACCCTTGGCTCCCTCCTTGTATGTGGCCCACAGGTGTCGCTCAAGTCTTCCGACCGCCGAGGCTCGGACAAGGAGATCGTGCACAGCGACACTCGGGACCTGTGGATCACGACCACGCTGTCCCAGGCACAGCTGAACATGCCGCTGTCCGAGGTCTGCGAGGGCTTCGACGAGGAGGGCCGCATCATTAGCAAGACCCGCGGGTGGCACAGCCCGGGGCGCGGCTCGTTGGACGAGGGGTACAAGGCCAGCCACAAGCCGGAGGAACTGGACGAGCACGCGCTGGTGGAGCTGGAGTTGCACCGTGACAGCTCCATGGAAATCAATCTGGGGGAGAAGGACACCGCATCCCAGATCGAGGCCGGTCAGTGTGGCCTCGCCAGGCCGTGGGCGCCCGCAGGGCAATAAGCTGGCCAGGGACTCAATTCCTGGAGCTGTAAAATGGGGGGAAGCTGATGGGATCCAAGTTTCTAGGATTCCCTGGGATAGGCGCCCGCGCGAATCTTTCGCCCTTTCAATTCGCCAGGCATTCTTGGAGCGCCCCCTCCCGGGCAAGCGTTGTAACAGGCCTTTCGGTCGTGGCGCGCAGGGTCCGGGGAAGGACGCACCAAATACATGGCGCAAAGACCCCGTGGTAGGACCTGCGGGGGTTTTTTGTTTTGTTTTGTTTTGTTTTTGAGACAGGATCTCACTCTGTCGCCCAGGCTGGATGGAGTGCAGTGGTGCGATTATAGCTCACTGCAGTTCAAGTGATCCTCCCGCCTCCCACTTTTTTTTTTTTTTTTTTTTGAGACGACGTGTCTCTCTGTGTCGCCCAGACTGGAGTGCAATGACACGATCTCTGCTCGCTGCAACCTCTGCCTCCCGAGTAGCTGGGATTACAGGCGCGCGCCACCACGTGCGGCTAATTTTTGTATTTTTACTAGAGACGGAGTTTCACCATGTTGGCCAGGCTGGTCTCGAACTCCTGACTTCAAGTGATCAGCCGGCCTCGGCCTCCCAAAGTGCTGGAATTACAGGCTTGAGTCACTGTGCCTGGCCTTTGTTTTTTAGAGACGACGTCCTGCTTTGTCGCCCAGGCTGGAGTGCAGTGTTGTGATCATAGCTCACTACAGCCTCAAACTCCTAGGCTCAAGGTATCCTCCAACCTCAGCCACCCCCACCACCCCGAGCTGGGAGGACAGGCCGGAACCACCCCGCTCAGCTAATTTTTTGGTTTTTGTAGAGAAAATTTCGCCACGTTGCCCCGGCTGGTCTCAAACTCCTGGGCTCAAGTGATCCTCCTGCCTCGGCTTCCCAAAGTATTGGGATTACAAGTGTGAGCCACCATGCCCGGCAAGACCTGTGTTTTTAATGGAATCATCCCACCAGTTGCAAGAGTTAACTCCTTGTCTTATGATTTGTGCTGGTTGAGGAGGTGTACATCTTTCCATTAGTCAGTTGCTGGTTACAATTTCTAAGCCCCTACTACGTGCTGGGCACTGTCTGGCACCCCCTCAAACCACTTCATCAAAGAGTCAGAACCAATAACAGTATAACAATGGTCACATATTGAGCACTTGCTGTGTGCCAGGCACGGGGCTTCCCCTGGATTGTCACCTTCCAACTTCACAACCTCCATAAAGAGCTATTTATTTTTTATTTATTTATTTTATTTATTTATTTTTTTGAGACGGAGTCTCGCTCTGTCGCCCAGGCTGGAGTGCAGTGGCGCCATCCTGGCTCACTGCAAGCTCCGCCTCCCGGGTTCACGCCATTCTCCTGACTCAGCCTCTGGAGTAGCTGGGACTACAGGTGCCTGCCAGCACCCCCGGCTAATTTTTATATTTTTAGTAGAGACGGGGTTTCACCTTGTTAGCCAGGATGGTCTCGATCTCCTGACCTCGTGATCCGCCCACCTCGGCCTCCCAAAGTGCTGGGATTACAGGCGTGAGCCAACTGCTCCCGGCTATTTATTTATTTTTGAGTCAGAATCTCACTCTGTTACCCATGCTGGAGTGCAATGGTGCGATCTTGGCTCACTGCAACTTCCGCCTCCCCGGTTCAAGCAATTCTCCTGCCTCAGCCTCCTGAGTAGCTGGGATTACAGGCACCTGCCACTACGCCCGGCTAATTTTTGTATTTTTAGTAGAGACGGCGTTTCACCATATTGGCCAGGCTGGTCTTGAACTCCTGATCTTGTGATCTGCCCACCTTGGCCTCCCAAAGTGCTGGGATTACAGGCGTGAGCCACCACTTGGCCAAGAGCCAAGAGCTGTTCTCTCTCTCTCTTTTTTTTTTTTTTAGTTTTTTTTTGAGACAGAGTCTCACTTCTTCGCCCAGGCTGGAGTGCAGTGGCACGATCTCGGCTCACTGCAACCTCCGCCTCCCTGGTTCAAGTGATTCTCCTGCCTCAGCCTCCCGAGTAGCTAGGATTACAGGCACTTGCCAGCATGCCCGGCCAATTTTTGTCTTTTTAGTAGAGACAGGTGTTTCACCATGTTGGCCAGGTTGGTCTCAAACTCCTGACCTTGTGATCCGCCCACCTCGGCCTCCCAAAGTGCTAGGATTACAGGCATGAGCCACCGTGCCCGGCCAAGAGCTGTTCTTTTTTTTTTTTTTTTTGAGAAGGAGTCTTGCTCTTTCACCCAGGCTGGAGTGCAGTGGCGCAATCTCCGCTTACTGCAGGCTCCGCCGCCGGGGGTTCACGCCATTCTCCTGCCTCAGCCTCCCGTGTAGCTGGGACTACAGGCGCCCGCCACCTCGCCCGGCTAATTTTTTCTATTTTTAGTAGAGACGGGGTTTCACCGTGTTAGCCAGGATGGTCTCGATCTCCTGATCTCGTGATCTGCCCGCCTCGGCCTCCCAAAGTGCTAGGATTACAGGCGTGAGCCACCGCGCTCGGCCAAGAGCTGTTCTTATTACCCCATTTTACTGATGAAGAACTTGAGGGTCAGAGAGTGTCAGTCACTGGTCCTAAGTGTCACACTGTGGGGCAGTCAGAACTGGAACCAGGTGGGTGGGGCTCTAAAGCCCAGGGTTGTAACCTCTGTCCCATGCTGACTACAAGGCTGCACCAGGAGCTGGTCTCTGAAGGCCATTCCCTCTCACAAGGTGCCCACCCATCTCCTCTGCTCCAGGGAAGGCCCAGGAGTCTGCAGATGACTAACCCTTTTTTCTCTTCTCCCAGAAAAGTCTTCCTCAATGTCATCGCTCAATATTGCGAAGCACATGCCCCATCGAGCCTACTGGGCAGAGCAGCAGAGCAGGGTTGGAGGGGCTGGGGAGACTGGGAGTTTCAGTGGGGTAGGGGATAGGCAAATTGGGGGTTGATAGGATATGAAAGTTGGGAGTGGTTGGCAGAGTGCAGGGGCAGGCAGGCTGGTTGGGGGTTTGGGGGGCACAGGGAGGAGGTGGGGGCATTTCAGCTGTGGGCAGAGATGAAACCCCTGGATGCCTAAGCCTCTTGCTGCTTCTCCAGCTGCCACTGCCCCTGATGGAACTCATGGAAAATGAAGCTCTGGAAATCCTCACCAAAGCCCTCCGGAGTGAGCTCCCCGCCAACCCCCAAGAACTCCCACGACAGATTCTGGTTGATTTTGCAGGGCTGGGGCCCGGGGGGTGGGGTTTCAGGGTGCCTTATGTCTTGTCAGATGCCCTTGGCACTCACAAGTATTCCCAGGGCCCCATAAAAGTTAAAAGCTGAGGGACTGGGCACAGGAAGACCCAGTGCGGGACATGTGGTGATGGGCAGAGGCCTGGGCTCCAGGCTGAATGCAGCCCCTCTCCAGCTGAGGGAGGCTTTTCTGTGGCTGTTTCTCCACCTGCACAGTGGGATGACCGCCTTGGTGTGGCCTCGACTCCCTCTGGTTGGGGAGTTGTGAGGAGCCTTTGGACAGTGGATTATGTGGGTGAACTTTTGCTGCTGGGGTAGGAAAGCCCAGCGGTGATAAAGGGCCAGCTGATGGCTTAGAGTGGGTGGCTGGTCCAGAAGGTGGGCAAACTGCTCGCTACCACCGCCCCAGTTCAGGCCTGCAACGTCTTCCCTAGCCTTGACCTCATCCATCTTCCACCTTAACACTCAGCACCCTTAGAGATGCAAAGTTCCCCAGGCTAACACAGACCTGAGTGCCCTGCGCTGCTGCTACCTCGAATCATCTGCGGTTCCTCGAATCACACAGGCGGCGCCCGCTGGTGGGGAGACCTTTCGGTTGCTCACTGCCCTGAGCCGAGCTCTGCCCTCCTCCTAGGCTACCAGTTAGGGATCGGCAGGGACCACTTCCTGACTAAGGAGCTGCAGCGATACATCCAGGGGCTCAAGAAGCGCCGGAGCAAGAGGCTGTACGTGAATTAAAAACGCCACCTTGGGGTCGAGCAACGACCCGAACCAGCCCCGTGCCTGCCCGGTCCCCAGACCCAAGGCCGACCCCATCCGAGTGGAATTTGAGTCCTAAAGAAATAAAAGAGTCGATGCATGGGTCCGTGAGTCAGTGCATGACAGCCCGCGTGAGGCGGACGCACGTGGCCCCGCCCTTCCCCGTGACCTTCATTCGGTCACCGCAGTGACCTTGAGCTTTCTCCGTCCGGGCCCTATCGGCCCTACCTTCCGGGACTCGCAATCCTGGGCTTCTTGCACGTTTTAAGTCGGCTTCACCCACCCCGAGTTCCGCAGCTCTGTGGGGCTACTGGGTCTACGGTTCGAGTGCCCAGTTGGTGTCGCTTTGGGGGAAGAGGGTAGGGGGAACGGGGCAGCACCTCCCTCCTCGCGACGGCGCGCTAGGCTCCGCCCCTCAAGCATAGGTAGCAGGTCCAGCCTCTCCACTCGTCCCGCCCTTGCGTTTTCATATGTAAGTGGCCTCTTGGCTCCGCGACTGCAGCCTGCACCGCCTCGCCCGCTCCTCTGGCGCGCAGCGCGCCCCGCCTCTTCTGTTACGAAAGAGCGCTTCTGGCCCCACTTGCTCACGGCTCTATTGCCCCCGCCCTCCGCGTCTCCGGCCCCGCCCCCCCAGGGGCCGCGTACGCATGTGCGCCGCAGTGGCTCGGCGGGCTGCGGGGCGGGACCTGCGCGAAGGCCCGCCCGCGGCGCTGCCGGCTCCGCCCCGACTCGTCCGGGTGCGCAGGCGCCGCCCGCCCCGCTGGTCTGATTAGCATAGGACCCCCGGGCCCCGCCCCCTGCTTTGCATGCGCACGGCCGGCCCCACCCCCGCTGTCAGCTGGAGGAAGCGGAGTAGGAAGCGGCCGCGATGTCCTTTTGTGTCCTACAAGCAGCCGGCGGCGCCGCCGAGTGAGGGGACGCGGCGCGGTGGGGCGGCGCGGCCCGAGGAGGCGGCGGAGGAGGGGCCGCCCGCGGCCCCCGGCTCACTCTGGCACTCCGGGCCGCTCGGTCCCCATGCCTGCCCGACCGCGCTGCCGGAGCCCCAGGTCCGGGGGCGGAGGGGAGCGCTGCCGCGGGGGTGGGCGGGCGGGGCGCGGGGGCCATGTGCGAGCGCGGCAGGGAGGCGGGCGGGGCGGGCTGCAGGCGGGGTCCGACTCTGGGGCCAGTCCGGGCCACGGTTTGGACCCAGTCGAGGGTCGGACTGGTCAGGGTTCAGGCGGGATCCGGCGTCCGAGTCCTGGTGGGCTGGCCTGGGGCAGGATCTGGCTCTGGCTGCGGGTCCTGACCTGGGTCAGGGTTGGGCCTCCGATCCAGCCCGCCCCGGGGCAGGGTTCAATCCCGCACTTGCCGAAGTCCCTGGGGCTGGCCGGCGTGCAAGACGGGGAGGGCTCTATGTCTGGGAAGGGGCTCTGAAGACCACGTGGGGGCGCTCGAAGGGGCGTGGGGCCACCCTCCTCTCTGGGTCAAAGGTCATCGCACCGGCAGGGGAGAACTTCCTCCTCCTTGCCTCTCCCCACTTACTTCCTGATAACCTGGTAGAGGTCTCCCGCGGGCGGGGAGGGGGAGGCGTAGCAACTTTAGGCAACTTCCCAAAGGTGTGCGCAGGTTGGGGCGGGACGCAGCGCCCCGGGAGGTGGCGGCCTCTGCGACAGCGGGAGTATAAGAGTGGACCTGCAGGCTGGTCGCGAGGAGGTGGAGCGGCGCCCGCCGTGTGCCTGGGATCGGCATGCTGGGGCAGGAGGGCAGCCGCGTGTCAGGTGTGAAAAGCTCTGTAGGTGTTTTCATGAGTCCGTGCCTGTGCGTGTGGATGTGGGGAGACCTAGTGAGACTGTGTGTGATTATGAGCCTTGACTGAGTTCGCGGATGGGGTGTGCGCTCCAGGAAAAGTGTGTGAGCACAAGTGTGCGCAGGAGTGAGCACGGGTTTGGGAAGGCCGGTGCGAGTGTGAAAGCCCCCAGCAGAGAGCGAGCCTGCGTGGGCTTGTGGGGTTCCTGAGCACCCCGGTGAGTGGAGTGTGTGAACTCGGTGTGAGCACGTCCACTGGCCTTGGGTCTGCTCTCCAGTGCAGAATACCCAGATGAGGGCAGGGTCTCAGAGGTCCCCGCAACATCTGGAGAAAACTGGGAAGTATCCTGCTCCTGGCTAGGGATTCCAGGTGGGGTTGAAGGTTGCCTGGGGCTACGGTTACCCTGCTCCCTGGCCTGGGTGGGAGTAGGGGCTTTCTTAGCCTCCCCCAGGTTCCCAAGGGGGAGACCTGCTGTCAGTTACTGGCCCTGAAGACTCTGTTTCCATGGCAACAGCGAGGAGGGGGCAGTGTTCCTGGGCAGTCCTTCCTTGGACTCTGCCCCCCTTCCTCCCCCCTTGCTGGGCTTGGAAGCGTGGCCCTAGGCCCGAGGTTGGGCAACCGGTGTGGCAGAGTGTCTCCCATCCCCCATCCCAGTGCCTCCCTGCAAACCTACGGGTCTCTCCCTGCAGGTGACCAGCGCCATGTCCAGCCAGGTGGTGGGCATTGAGCCTCTCTGCATCAAGGCAGAGCCGGCCAGCCCTGACAGTCCAAAGGGTTCCTCGGAGACGGAGACCGAGCCTCCCGTGGCCCTGGCCCCTGGTCCAGCTCCCACCCGCTGCCTCCCAGGCCACAAGGAAGAGGAGGATGGGGAGGGGGCTGGGCCTGGCGAGCAGGGCGGTGGGAAGCTGGTGCTCAGCTCCCTGCCCAAGCGCCTCTGCCTGGTCTGTGGGGATGTGGCCTCCGGCTACCACTATGGTGTGGCATCCTGTGAGGCCTGCAAAGCCTTCTTCAAGAGGACCATCCAGGGTGAGCCCCCAGCCCACTCCCCTGTCCTTTGCCCTGCACCCTCTGGGTACACTGCTGGGTGCAGTAGGCCCCCAGATGGCCGTGGCACCACTTGAGGCTAACAATCTGGTGTTTCCAGTCCCTCTACCTCCCAGAGACACCTTTTCCCTGAGAAGTATGGTAAAAGCACCAAGTGTGCTGATGCATTGCAGTGGATATGAGTGAGCTCAGGGTACCACCTGGGTACTCTAGGCCCAGCACCTTCTACAGTGGCTCTGAAAGAGTCCAAGGCAGCCTCTGTCTGTTCCTAAGCTTTGTTCTTGTTTCTGGCCGCTTCTGACCTCTCCCCAGCATAGAACATGTCCCCTTTTTCTTAATTTTCCCAAAGTAGCACCAACACAAGGCAAATTATAAATTTTTTTTTTTTTTTGAGACAGAGTCTCACTCTGTTGTTCAGGCTAGAGTGCGGTGGTGCAATCTCTGCTCACTACAACCTCCGCCCCTGGCTTCAAGAGATTCTCCTGCCTCAGCCTCCTGAGTAGCCGGGACTACAGGTGTGCACCACCACGCCCAGCTAATTTTTGTATTTTTAGTAGAGACGACGTTTCACCATGTTGGCCAGGCTGGTCTCGAACTCCTGACCTCAAATGATCCATCTGCCTCGGCCTCCCAAAACATGGCAGATTTTTATCAGTACTTGAGAGGGGCTACATCATAGTTTAGCACCCAACTTTAAAAAGACTAACAGGCAAGGCTGGACACGGTCGCTCACACCTGTAATCCCAGCACTTTGGGAGGCCAAGGTGGGCGGATCACCTGAGGTCAGGAGGTGGTGATCCCCATCTTCCAGAAGCTGAAAATTAGTGGGAAAGGTTGTGGCACCAATATTGCTGTATTGGGCTCTACTTAAAAAAAAAAAAAAAAAAAGGCCGGGCGCTGTGGCTCATGCCTGTAATCTCAGCACTTTGGGAGGCCGAGGCGGGTGGATCATGAGGTCAGGAGATCGAGACCATCCTGGCTAACACGGTGAAACACCGTCTCTACTAAAAATATAAAAAAATTAGCCGGGCGTGGTGGCGGGCACCTGTAATCCCAGCTACTCGGGAGGCTGAGGCAGGAGAATGGCATGAACCCAGGAGGCGGAGGTTGCAGTGAGCTGAGATCACGCCACTGCACTCCAGCCTGGGTGACAGAGTGAGACTCCGTCTCAAAAAAAAAAAAAAAAAAAAGGCCGGGTGTGGTGGCTTATGCCTGTAATCCCAGCACTTTGGGAGGCCGAGGCGGACAGATCACCTGAGGTCAGGAGTTTGAGACCAGCCTGACCAATGTGATGAAATCCCGTCTCTACTAAAAATACAAAGATTAGCCGAGCATGGTGGCATGCGCCTGTCATCTCAGTTACTCAGGAGGCTGAGACAGGAGAATTGCTTGAACCCGGGAGGCAGAGGTTGCAATGAGCCCAGATCCGCCATTACACTCTAGCCTGAGCAACAAAAGTGAAACTCCATCTAAAAAAAAAAACAAAAAACGCTGGGCTTGGTGGCTCATGGCCTGTAATCCCAGCACTTTGGGAGGCCGAGGCCGGTGGATCACGAGGTCAGGAGTTGGAGACCAGCCTGGCCAACATGGTAAAACCCCGTCTCTACTAAAAATACAAAAATTAGCGGGGCATGGTGGTGAGTGCCTGTAATCCCAGCTACTTGGGAGGCTGAGGCAGGAGAATCACTTGAACCTGGGAGGCAGAGATCATGCCACAGCACTCTGTGCTGGGCAATAGAATGAGACACTCTCATCTCAAAAAAAAAAAAGGACTTACACGGATCTCTGCTCTTAAAAGTCACTGATTTTTTTCTCACTCAGGAAAGCTTATCAGAATTCGGGGGAATGAGCAAGATGCTGACATTAAGCATTGCCTGGGAAGGGCCTATTATTTCTGTTATTTCTGCTTTTATGTAACCGTTGGTTACTTTGGGGGCTATAACACGTATAATTAAAAAAAAAAAAAAAAAGGCCAGGTGTGGTGGCTCACGCCTGTAATCTCAGCACTTTCGGAGGCTGAGATGGGAGGATAACAAGGTCAGGAGTTCGAGACCAGCCTGGCCAACATGGTGAAACCCTGTCTCTACTAAAAATACAAAAATTAGCCAGGTGTGGTGGTGGGTGCCTGTAGTCCAGCTACTCAGGAGGCTGAGGCAGGAGAATTGCTGGAACCCAGGAGGTGGAGGTTGGAGTGAGCCAAGATCGTGCCACTGCACTCCCAGCCTGGGTGACAGAGTGAGAGTCTGTCTCAAAAAAAAAAAAAAAAAAAAAAAAAAATCTTGAGTGCTTACCTTGTGCTAGGCACTGTGTTCTTTTATGATCTCAGTTAGTCTCCATAGCAACCCTATAAGGTGTCAGTACTCTTATAACTGAGACTAAGAGAGGCATTTGAAACTTTGTTGAAGTCTCACAACTAGGAAATGGCAGAACCAAGATTTGAACTTGGTTCAGTATAGGTCCAGAGCTGAGCTCTTCAATGTTATACTGCTTCCTCTGCTTATTACTAATAACACCGAACTTTGGACAGACGCCGAATGACTGATTGTGACATTCCAGCAAGTTTTTTTTTTTTTTTTTTTTTGAGACAGTCTCGCGCGGTCGCCCAGGCTGGAGTGCAGTGGCGCGATCTCGGCTCACTGCAAGCTCCGCCTCCTGAGTTCACGCCATTCTCCTGCCTCAGCCTCCCCAGTAGCTGGGACTACAGGCGCCTGCCACCACGCCTGGCTAATTTTTTGTATTTTTAATAGAGACGGGGTTTCACTGTGTTAGCCAAGATGGTCTTGATCTCCTGACCTCAAGATCCACCCGCCTTGGCCTCCCAAAGTGCTGGGATTACAGGCGTGAGCCACTGCTCCCGGCCAAGTTTTTTTTTTTTTTGAGATGGAGTTTTGCTCTTGTTGTCCAGGCTGGAGTGCAATGGCCTGCAGTCGTGGCTCACTGCAACCTCTGCCTCCCGGGTTCAACCATTCGCCTGCCTCAGCCTCCCAAGTAGCTGGGATTACAGGCGTCTGCCACCATGCCCGGCTAATTTTTGTGTTTTTAGTAGGGATGGGGTTTCACCATGTTGGCCAGGCTGGTCTCAAACTCCTGACCTCAGGTGATCTGCCCTTCTCAGGCTTCCAAAGTGCTGGGATTACAGGTGTGTGCCCCTGCGCCCAGCCAATCCAGCAAGTTTTAACTTGGCCAAAATCCACTAATCTAAAACTTTGTGCACCCTTCCCGCTCTGAAGACCAGTGAGCCAGCCGGCCAGGGTGCAGGTGTCTCCTACCTACCCTGGGGCCCCTCACTGTATGTTGACTATTGACAAATATTTATTGTGTGCTGGCTGTGAATAGGAATTATATATTGAGCACTTAGGTGTCATGAACCATGCTAGATGTTTTGCCCATATTATCCCCTTTAATTCTCACAACCCAACTCTGTGGGGCACTTTTACAGCTGGGAAACTGAGGGTTCGAGGGGTTAGGTATGGGACTTGCCCAAGGTCATAAAGGTATGTGGTAGCCAGAGTCCCTGCTCGGCACAGACCTGTTCTTTGCTGTCCTGGCCAGTGTTCTAGGCCTTGGGGACATAGCTGGGGCTGAAGCAGGGCTGTTTCTGCCCTCAAACAGTTTACATCCTGGCAGAGGGGAGGGCTGGGCAACAGTGAGTTGCACAGACTTGTCTTATTACAGCCGTGGTCTGTGCAGGAAGGGGAGGTGCTGGTTCTGAGGCTCCAGAGGGCTGGTCTTTTTTTTTTTTTTTTTGAGATGGAGTCTTGCTCTGTCGCTCAGGCTGGAGTCCAGTGGCGCGATCTCGGCTCAGTGCAAGCTCCGCCTCCCGGGTTCACGCCATTCTGCTGCCTCAGCCTCCCAAGTAGCTGGGACTACAGGTGCCCACCACCACACCCAGCTAATTTTTTTGTATTTTTAGTAGAGACGGGGTTTCACCGTGTTAGCCAGGATGGTCTCGAACTCCTGACCTCGTGATCCGCCCACCTCGGCCTCCCAAAGTGCTGGGATTACGCTCCCGGCCTCTTTTTTTTTTTAGACGGAGTCTCACTCTGTCGCCAGGCTGGAGTGTAGTGGCATGATCTCAGCTCACTGCAACCTCTGCCTCCCAGGTTCAAGCGATTCTCCTGCCTTAGCCTCCTGAGTAGCTGGGAGTACAGGCGCATGCCCAGCTAATTTTTGTATTTTTAGTAGAGACCGGGTTTCACCGTGTTGGTCAGGCTGGTCTCGAACTCCTGACCTCGTGATCTGCCTGCCTCGGCCTCCCAAAGTGCTGAGATTATAGGCATGAGCCACTGCGCCCGGCCTTTTTTTTTTTTTTTTTTTGATACAGAGTTTCGCTCTGGTTGCCCAGGCTGGAGTGCAATGGCATGATCTCGGTTCACTGCAGCCTCTGCCTCCCGGGTTCAAGCGATTCTCCTGCCTCAGCCTCCCGAGCAGCTGGGATTACAGACATGCACCACCATGCCCAGTTAATTTTTTTTTTTTTTTTTTGAGATGGAGTCTTGCTGTGTCACCCAGGCTGGAGTGCAGTGGCACAATCTCGGCTCACTGCAATCTCTGCCTCCCCGGTTCAAGTGGTTCTCCTGCCTCAGCCTCCTGAGTAGCTGGGACTACAGGCGCCTGCCACCACGCCCAGCTAATTTTTGTACTTTTAGTAGAGACGGGGTTTTACCATGTTGGCCAGGCTGTTCTCGAACTCCTGACCTCAGATGATCCACCCATCTCGGTCTCCCAAAGTGCTGGGATTACAGGCGTGAGCCACTGCGCCCGGCCATGGTGTCTTGAGTTGAGTGCAGAAGCCCAAGTAGGGGGTAGGAGAAAATGCACTGCGAGGAGAAACGTGCTGCGGCCTGCTGTCTAGCTGTGTCATTTGGTCCTTGCGGGGCCCTGTGAGGCCGGGAGGGCCGCCAGCACCCACCATGTGCCAGGCCTCGTTGCTAGTGCTGGGGCCAGTTCCTGCCCCGGTGGAGCTGCCACTGAAGGGGGAGGCATAATAAACGAGATAGGTGAGTGCATATGCAGCGTGTTCTGTGGTGCTGAGGGCTGGAGAGAAACCAGAAGCAGGGCTCAGAGGCTAGGAGGACTTTGTGAAGGGATCTGGCATTGTCACAGGGTGGCCAGGGAAGACCTCCAAGGTGACAGTGAGCAGAGGGAGGTGAGGGAGCCTGTGTGGACTTCAGGACCAGAGCTCCAGGCAGGGCCTGTTTGAGGAACATGGAGGAGGCAAGAGCAAGGAGCATAGGTCAAAAGGAGGCAAGAAGCAGGGGCATAGGCCTGGGAGGACGTGGGTTCGCATTGGCTTGGACTCAGAGAAGGGAAATCCGCAGAGGGTTTTGAGAAGAGGAGGTACAGGATGTAATGGAGGCTTAATAGGACCCTCTTGGCTGCTGTGTCGAGAACAGACTGGAGCAAGCAGGGACAGAGCAGGAGGCCAGCGAGGGGTGAGGTGACAGTGACTATCGGGTCAAGGGTGGAAGTAGTTGCCAGGGGCAGGAGGTGGATTCTGGACCTTGGAGGAGGTAAAGCCCACCATAATGTGTTGGTGGCTTGGATGTGGGGTGTGAGAGGAACCAGAGATTCTGCCTAGGTTTCTTCTTGGGCAAGTGAACACATGGAGTCCACGTAGGCTGTGTTTGGTCCGAGATGCCTTCTAGACATGCAGGATGTCGAGGAGGCAGCTGGAGAGATGGGTCTGGAGCTCACAGCAAGTACAGGCTAGAGGTAGAAACGTGAGCGCCCCATGGCTGGGGAAGATCGCCATGGGATTGGAGATGAGCTCCAAGGACAGCCCTGGCAGTCTGGATGGAAGAGCTTGGGAAGATGCACAGAAACCACAAAGTGGCTGGCGCGGTGGGAGGAAAACCAGAGTGTATGGTGTCCTAGAAGCAAAAGAAGACAGTGTTTAAGTGTTTCTAGGAGCAGGAAGTGATCAGCAGCCTTAGATCCTCCTTTTAGGCCAAGTAACATGAGGACTGAGAATTGACCACTGGATTTAGCAATGCAGAGGTCCTTGTGGCCCTTGATGTCAGCAGATGAGGGCAGTGTGGTCCAGAGATGGGGCTCGGGGCCGAGATGCAGCCCCGCTGCCTGGTCCAGCTCCTCCCTCATCCAGGCAGGGCTCCCCCACCCAGCAGCCACTCCCCTCCCTGCCTGCTCATGGCCGCCTGCTCTCCCTTTCCTCCCCGTACCCCCAGACCTGTGCTTGCCCGGGGAGAGTCAGGGCTCTCCTGTCAGCTGGGTCCCCTCCCGGCCCTGGGAGGCCGCCACTGGAGCCCTGCCTCTTCCTGGCAGGGAGCATCGAGTACAGCTGTCCAGCCTCCAACGAGTGTGAGATCACCAAGCGGAGACGCAAGGCCTGCCAGGCCTGCCGCTTCACCAAGTGCCTGCGGGTGGGCATGCTCAAGGAGGGTGAGCGCTGGGCAGGGGCTGGGTGAGGGCTGGGGGAGTCGGGGACCCGGGCCAGGTGGGGGTGAGGCCTGGGAGTTCTGGTGAGTGGACTCGGGGAGGACAGCTCTGGAGAGCAAGCCCCACCCTGCCCACAGCACCACAGTCACAGTCCTATCTGCCCTACAATTCAAGGAGTGCGCCTGGACCGCGTCCGGGGTGGGCGGCAGAAGTACAAGCGGCGGCCAGAGGTGGACCCACTGCCCTTCCCGGGCACCTTCCCTGCTGGGCCCCTGGCAGTCGCTGGAGGCCCCCGGAAGACAGGTGAGAGCACTGTGGGTCCCTGGGGCTAGGAAACGGGAGGCCTATGTGTGGCATCATAGTTACCTTGGGCACTGGGACCTGTATTTCCCCTTCGTCTCTTCACTCACTCATTTCCCCAAAACATGTGAAACTGCCTTTTCCTGCATCAGGAAAAGTAGTAGGACTGGGAACAGGGACGATTTTCCAACACTCACAGCCTGTCCACAAACACATGGGCTTTCCCTGGGAAAGAGTTAGCGCTCTTCCCTGGAGGGAAGTCGCTGGCCAGCTGCTACTGAGGAAGGCCACAGAGGGAGCGACTGTGGGAAGATGCTTGACCCCTGAGGCCCGACAGATTCGAGTGCTCCTGACTCTTGTCCTCTAATTGTCACCGCAGCCCCAGTGAATGCACTGGTGTCTCATCTGCTGGTGGTTGAGCCTGAGAAGCTCTATGCCATGCCTGACCCCGCGGGCCCTGATGGGCACCTCCCAGCCGTGGCTACCCTCTGTGACCTCTTTGACCGAGAGATCGTGGTCACCATCAGCTGGGCCAAGAGCATCCCAGGTAAAGGGCCCAGGTGACCCAGGGCTGCCCTGAACGGGCCCGGCTCTGGTGCGCTTGCTTAGCCAGGCCCGCTCCCCGCTGCCTCCTAGGCTTCTCATCGCTGTCGCTGTCTGACCAGATGTCAGTACTGCAGAGCGTGTGGATGGAGGTGCTGGTGCTGGGTGTGGCTCAGCGCTCACTGCCACTGCAGGATGAGCTGGCCTTCGCTGAGGACTTAGTCCTGGATGAAGAGGGGGCACGGGCAGCTGGCCTGGGGGAACTTGGGGCTGCCCTGCTGCAACTAGTGCGGCGGCTGCAGGCCCTGCGGCTGGAGCGAGAGGAGTATGTTCTACTGAAGGCCCTGGCCCTTGCCAATTCAGGTGAGTCTGGGGCAGGCACTGACAGCTGTCTCCATAAGGTCTTCAGGTTTTTAACTCAGTGACCGTGGCACAGTCCCATTTTGCAGATAAGGAAAACAGGCTTAGGGAAGAACAATGACTTGCTCAAAGTCAAAAAGCAAGCCAAGTGCAGGCTCCAAACTGCACACAGGATTTTGAGGCCTAGTGCCATGCTAATGCAGAAAAGTCAAGTTTAGTGGGAGGGAAGGTGGGGAGGGTATAAGGTGGCCACAGTTGAGGGAGAAAGGGTGGGGTCCTGGCCCACGAGCCGCAGCAGTGAGTGGTGCCTCTCAGTCAGCCAATCAACAAATCCTCGTTTGGCTCCTCCTTAGACCCCATCCCGCAGTGCTCAAGATGTGGGGAGTGCCCTTGCCAGAGATAGCCCAGGCCAACACCACGCCCCTCTCTTGCAGACTCTGTGCACATCGAAGATGCCGAGGCTGTGGAGCAGCTGCGAGAAGCTCTGCACGAGGCCCTGCTGGAGTACGAAGCCGGCCGGGCCGGCCCCGGAGGGGGTGCTGAGCGGCGGCGGGCGGGCAGGCTGCTGCTCACACTACCGCTCCTCCGCCAGACAGCGGGCAAAGTGCTGGCCCATTTCTATGGGGTGAAGCTGGAGGGCAAGGTGCCCATGCACAAGCTGTTCTTGGAGATGCTCGAGGCCATGATGGACTAAGGCAAGGGGTGGGACTGGTGGGGGTTCTGGCAGGACCTGCCTAGCATGGGGGTCAGCCCCAAGGGCTGGGGCGGAGCTGGGGTCTGGGCAGTGCCACAGCCTGCTGGCAGGGCCAGGGCAATGCCATCAGCCCCTGGGAGCAGGCCCCACGCCCTCTCCTCCCCCTCCTAGGGGGTGTCAGAAGCTGGGAACGTGTGTCCAGGCTCTGGGCACAGTGCTGCCCCTTGCAAGCCATAACGTGCCCCCAGAGCTTAGGGGGCCTTGCGGAAGCCATAGGGGGCTGCAGGGGATGTGTGGGAGGCAGAAGCCTATCTCAGGGAGGGAAGGGGATGGAGGCCACAGTCTCCCTGTGGGTGATGCTTTTGCTGCTGCTTAATCCTACCCCCTCTTCAGAGCAGAGTGGGACTTGGAGAGCAAAGGCCCATGCCCCCTTCGCTCCTCCTCTCATCATTTGCATTGGGCATTAGTGCCCCCCCTTGAAGCAATAACTCCAAGCAGACTCCAGCCCCTGGACCCCTGGGGTGGCCAGGGCTTCCCCATCAGCTCCCAACAAGCCTCCTCAGGGGGCAGGAGAGCACTGCCTCTATGCCCTGCAGAGCAATAACACTATATTTATTTTTGGGTTTGGCCAGGGAGGCACAGGGACATGGGGCAAGTCAGGGCCCAGAGCCCTTGGCTGTACAGAGACTCTATTTTAATGTATATTTGCTGCAAAGAGAAACCGCTTTTGGTTTTGAACCTTTAATGAGAAAAAAATATATAATATCGAGCTCAAGAACACTGTGTGTTTGGTGTCATTGGGTCAAGGGTTGGGGATACACACGGCAGAATTCGGAAACAGGGTATATATCAACAAAAATACACACAGTCATAACAAGAAAAACTGGAGCCTGGCACAATCAACTCTCAGTTTCCTCTTCACTCAGCAGCATGTTGGGGATCCCGCGGCTGATGGGGAACATACGTCCAGATTCTGGGCACTGCAGGGTGCCCTCTATCACTTCCACCTGCGGGCGGGGAGGGACAGAGCTGAGCACTGGCAGCCTCAGTGCGGGAGGCAGGTGGCCCGGGAAGCAAGCGATGGGCCGCTTCTCACCTCCAGCAGCAGGTGGTGCATGGTCCTCAGAAACTCTTCATTCTCCTCATATCCCTCAACCGGCCCTTTAGGCACCTGGACCAGGCGCAACTGTGGGCAAGACGCCGAAATTATCTCCAGGCATCCCGAACTCCCGCCTCAGCCCGGCTGAGGTGTGCCCGCCCCGCACTCCCCGGGATATGCTCGGGCGGGGTAAGGATCCTCACGTTATCTGCCGCCTCCAGGAACGCCGACCACTCCACCTTAGGTATCATACGCGCCACGAAGTTGGGATTGAATTCCACAGGGCAGATACGGACCTCGGTGGCCTGCAGGGCGGAGGAATTTAGTTAGGTAAGCACTGGACCGCGGCCCACCATTCCGCCAGAAAAGGGAAGACTGCCGCCGGCGGGTACCTGGAGGCGCAGGGGGAAGCCACGGGACCCCACCCCCCGCACATGCGAGCTCAGCAGATTGTGGGTGAGCAGTTTCATGTCGCCGCACAAGCGCTCGCCAGGCCGGAACCGGAAAGACGTCGTCATCCGCTGCGTCACTTCCGAGGATGCTCCGCTCGATGCTATTGGATGGCCAGGAGAACCGGAAGTGGCGAACTTGCTAGAACTTCTCGTGTTTGTGGGAGCTGAGGTAGATAGGTGAAAGACCTGTCGGGTCACGCGCCGTTACCGGAAGCGTCTCAGCAGGAGGTTCCTACGGCGCACGCCCAGCTGTTTTTTTGCCACAACTCCTTCGTAATATGCAAATCATATGCAAAATAGCTGCAATGCAGAGGCTTTCGTTGAATGCAAAATAAACATATTTTACTATTACACTGGCGCCTAACACCGTGGTCTTCTCTACCCCGCTTTCGGTTAAGGGGCAGAAATACTGCCCTATCTGTAAATTAGGCCCATGGAAGCCAAGCGGCACCTCATTCCTATATGCAAATTAGCTGCTCCAGTGCCGAAAGCTCTGCCCCATTTGTAGTTGCGTCTGCTGTTCGGCCCCCAATGAGGCGAGGGTCCCGGAAGCCCTGTTCTACGCCTAGCCGCTCGCGCTTGCGCAGTGGCCTGAGGCGGCCCAGGCCCGCCTTTCGCAGGGTGTCGCAGCTGTGCCTCCAGCGGTGCCCCGCCTGCTGCGGTGGCCCCAGCCAGGGGGCGGAGTGGAAGTGGTCGTGGGGTGGGTATGGGACTAGCCGGCGTGTGCACCCTGAGACGCTCAGCGGGCTATATACTCGTCGGTGGGGCAGCCGGTCAGTCTGTGGCAGCGGCAGCGGCAACGGCAGCAAGACGGTGGAGTGAAAGAGGGTGGGCGTCTGGCGGGGTCCGCAGTTTCAGCAGAGCCGCTGCAGCCATGGCCCCGATCAAGGTGACCGCTGGCCCGGCCGGGCCTGACATCCCCTACTACCCCCATGGCAACCCCCGTCCCGCTGGTCTGAGAGTATCGCCTTATTTCCTGCCTGCCAGACCCCTCCCCGCCGCCCGCCCGGATCATCCCTTCAGAAGGCCCTCGTGGCTGCCCACCCTTCTCGCCAATCGTGGGGGCCTCACCTCCCGGGACAGTCCCGAGGCATTGTGGTGTGTTTTTTTTTTTTTTTTTTTGAGACGGAGTCTTTCTGTGTCGCCCAGGCTGGAGTGCAGTGTCGCAGTCTCTGCTCACTGCAGCCTCCGCCTCCTGGGTTCAAGCGATTCTACTGCCTCAGCCTCCTGAGTAGCTGGGACTACAGGCGCGAGCCACCACGCCCGGCTATTGTATTTTTAATAGAGACGGGGTTTCACCCTGTTCAGATTGGTCTCGAACTCCTGACCTCAGGTGAACCACCCGCCTCGGCCTCCCGAAGTGCTAGGATTACAGGTGTCAGACACCACTCCCGGCCTTATTTCCTCTATCTTCTGAAACAGCTGTCCCTTAGCGCCCCCGCGGGGGCTCCCCCCATCCCACTCCGCGACCTCCCGTCCTCCCATGGCGAATTCCCACCTTTCTGCCTTGTCTTTCACTCAGCTCCTGGAACCATCCCCAGGGCCGTGGACCTTCCCCTTTCTCCTCCCAAACCCTGTGAGACCGCATTCCCTTTCTACTTCATCCTGCTCCCAACCTCTGAGCTCCTCAGAGACTCCCTCACCTCTGACTCTCTCTCCCTACCCACTCTGGCCCCATGAAGCCCTCAAGTACTCTGGGGATGGATCCTTCCCCCTTCAAAAGATTCCTTCTTTTGTTCTACACCTCCTGGGTGTAGGGGCCTGGACACCCTCCCTCAACGTTCCACCTGCCGATGCCCTTCCTCTTCCTTCTCCTAAGGGTGGGACCCTCAGACCTGGCCAAGATCCTCTCCCTCCGTGTTGTCAGGGACTCCTCCTCACCCCCAAATACAGCCCTCTAGCCCCTGCCCATTTTACTCCACTCCTTTCCTGTAACCTAGACCGCATGTTATGCAACCCTTTGCGACACTTGGGGAAGCCTTCCCTCCCTTTCTCTGTTGTCATCAATGGCCCCTTAAGAGGAGCAGGGCCACCTTGAAACTTGGAGGAGATGGGGTAACCCGGTGCGAGCGGGCAGGGAGGGCCCTTGGAAACTCTGACAGGGCTGGAGTATCCTGCTGGGTTTCAGCCTCAGCTCCTGCAGGTGCAGCTGCCAGGCTCTCTGTTCACCTTCCTGCCTCTGGTTTGCCCCGGCTCCCTCACCCCCCTTACCCTGGAGTCGTTCCCTCTAGGTGGGAGATGCCATCCCAGCAGTGGAGGTGTTTGAAGGCGAGCCAGGAAACAAGGTGAACCTGGCAGAGCTGTTCAAGGGCAAGAAGGGTGTGCTGTTTGGAGTTCCCGGGGCTTTCACCCCTGGATGTTCCAAGGTGAGGCCCTTCCCCTTCTGAAGATCAGGACCTGGGATCTTTTTTGTTGCTCTTAAGCCCTCCACAGTCCTGATAGGACTCCTAAGAAGCATTTCAGTGCCATCAGAAAACAAGTAGAGCTGGGTAGAGCTGGGCGCGGTAGCTCACGCCTGTAATCCCAGCACTTTGAGATGCCAAGGCGGGTGGATCATGAGATCAGGAGTTCAAAACCAGCCTGGCCAAGATGGTGAAACCCTGTCTCTACTAAAAATGCAAAAAAATCAGCCGGGCATGGTGGTGGGCGCCTGTAATCCCAGCTACTGGGGAGGCTGAGGCAGAGAATTGCTTGAACCCAGGAGGCGGAGGTTGCAGTGAGTGGAGATCGTGCCACTGCACTCCAGCCTGGGCGAAAGAGCGAGACTCCGTCTGAAAATTAAAAAAAAAAGAAAAAGAAAACAAGTAGAGACTACAAAAAGGGAACAGTACCAGGAATGTTGGAGAAAAGCATATTACAATTAAATCCAGCACCCCTGTTGGTCCTGCTAAATGACAGGCCCTGTGGAAGGTGCTTGCATCTCAGATAAGTAAGACATAGTTCTGCCCATGGAAAGTTCATGTCTGGACCATAAGGCATTAGGTTTCATTCTGAGCTTCCTAGTGGCCAAGGCAAAAAGGAAATAGAATGGTTTAGACAGCTCTCATTGTCTGATCAAAGGTGTTGAGGCAGAGCACTGAGGAGGGCCTGGAGATGAAGGGTGGGCTGGGGGTCAGATGCAATTATCCCTTTGCCGACCCTTTCTTCCCCTTCCCTAGACCCACCTGCCAGGGTTTGTGGAGCAGGCTGAGGCTCTGAAGGCCAAGGGAGTCCAGGTGGTGGCCTGTCTGAGTGTTAATGATGCCTTTGTGACTGGCGCGTGGGGCCGAGCCCACAAGGTGGAAGGCAAGGTGAGGTGCTGGGCCTGCAGGGAGTCAGGGCCAGGTAGGATATTCTTCTTGTAACCTTTACTTTCTCTGCAGGTTCGGCTCCTGGCTGATCCCACTGGGGCCTTTGGGAAGGTGAGTGTTCCCCTGACCGCCACAGGGACATGGCAGTGTGGGGAGCAGTGGAGGCCCTTGGCCTCTTCAGGAATTTCTGACACTTTTCTCTGTTTCTTCTTAGGAGACAGACTTATTACTAGATGATTCGCTGGTGTCCATCTTTGGGAATCGACGTCTCAAGAGGTAAAAGTAGAGAGTCCTGTGTGGGGAGAGTCCTCTCTGGAGTTCTCTTGGGCCCCTGGCTCTTCACCGCCTGTCTCCATGACCAGCCTCCAAGCCCAGGCTGATGCAGCTGGCTGGGCCCCTCTTTCCGGCAGGTTCTCCATGGTGGTACAGGATGGCATAGTGAAGTCCCTGAATGTGGAACCAGATGGCACAGGCCTCACCTGCAGCCTGGCACCCAACATCATCTCACAGCTCTGAGGCCCTGGGCCAGATCACTTCCTCCACCCCTCCCTATCTCACCTGCCCAGCCCTGTGCCAGGGCCCTGCAATTGGAACGTTGGCCAGATTTCTGCAATAAACACTTGTGGTTTGTGTCCATCTCCTTGGTTATGAATGGCTGTTTCGCTAAGCACCAGGCATTCTGGCATCATCACAGACTGGGTGAGAGTGGTGAGGGCGCAGATGGGCTGAGGGAGAATGTAGGGGGTCATGGCTTAATTAAGGGGGAGCTAGGGAGGGCCTTTCAAGGGAGGTGTTTTGTTGTTTTTTTTTTTTTGAGACAGAGTTTCACTCTGTCACCTAGGCTGGAGTGCAGTGACGTGATCTTGGCTCACCACAACCTCCACCTCCCTGGTTCAAGCGATTTTCCTGCCTCAGACTCCCCAGTAGATGGGATTACAGGTGTCTGCCACCACGCCCAACTAAGTTTTTGTATTTTTGGTAGAGACGGAGTTTCACCATGTTACCCAGGCTGGTCTCGAACTCTGACCTCAGGTGATCACCCGCCTCCACCTCCCAAAGTGCTGGGATTACAGGTGTGAGCCACTGCGCCCGGCCTCGAGGCAGGTGTTACTGAGCACTGAGAAGGAGCCAGCAATCTGAAGAGGAAGGGAAGAAGCGTTCCCCACAGAGGCAGCACAGAGGGCAAGGCCCAGCCGTTGCCATGTGGTGCACAGTGTGGCCGTTGCCATGTGGCGCACAGTGTGGCCTTTGTACCTGCTCTCTGGGTGCTGACTGATGCCATTTAGTCTGGAAACCTCCTGGCGGGAACCTTGGCTCCCAGCATTCCTGCCGGGGCCCAGCCCCACTGTCCTTTCAGACTGAACCCCTCCTGGGCACACCCTCATCTCAGGAAGAGCTCAGGTCACCTTAGGACCATCTGATGGACAGGGAGAGGGGCTCTGGCACAGCACTTGCTCATTCCAGGAGGGCTCCCTAGGGGAAGAGTCTAAGTGAGCTGGGGAGGGGAGAAGATGGTGGTGAGGCCTGACCAGCGGTGGCTGGGTGTGAGGGGCCTCGAGTGGGGACACCAGCAGGGTGTGGGGATGGGGGCCATTGCCACGGCAGGCCCTGCTCCTGGGCCTCTGCCCCTTGGCGCAGGGAAGCCACGTGTGTGATGGTGAGGCCCCACTGCGTGAAGTCTAGGGGGCCTCTGTGCCCTGCGCGATGCTGCCTGCCTGCCTGCCCCAGGTGTGGTAACAGCCCTCACAAGAATCGGTGAGGTGTGGACTGCTGCTGCCTCTCAGCCACCTACAGGGAGTCCGGATTCCATCACCCTGTGGAGTTGCCCTGCCATGAACCACATCAATACCTGGTTCCCGGGCACTTCTTGCCTAGTGGTCCCCAGGGGTCAGCCCCCACTGCTGACTCAGGCAGGCCACACTCTTGAGAGGTCAGGGAGAAGGTCAAGGCAGGGCCTCATAGAGCAAATGACCCTTGAGGCAGTGGGAGTGGTGCCTCAAGTGGGAGGTGGAGAGAGCCCCATAGCCCTAGGGGTGGAGGGTGGGACAATCCCATGCTGCCACAGCAAGGTGGGTAGCGGGAGTAGGGGGGGAATGTTGGGGACAAGAGAGGATGCCTGGAGGTCAGTGGGATTTCTGAAGCTGGTGAGCAGCTTGCTTTCCACCCTACAGGCATGTTGGCCATGGGCTACCTTGTGCAGCCCCCAAGCTGGGAGGCTGGGAGAGGCACCAGATGGGCAGCAGAGAGCAGGACCCATGATGAGAGCAATGCCCAGGAGGTGGAGGTGGGGATGTGTTGGGAGGGAGGGTGCATCCAGGGAGGTGCTTGCTGAAGGTGGAGGGACTGGGTGCTTGTGGTCATGTCTGTGAGAACAGACACTCAGTAGGAGGGGAGCCAGCCTCCCTGCCCAGGGTTGCAGGTGCTCAGCCTGCCCAAGTCATGCTGCCCACCAACCTCTGTCACCGTGGTTCTCTCCCACAACCTGCCACCCCTTCAGGGGTCCCAGGTCGGGGCAGGGAAGGAGGCTGACTGCACCTCCAGCTGCCCTGGTAACCTGCCTGCCTCTCCTCTCCTGCCAAACTCGGGGGTACAGTGTTGCCTTCATGGACACGCATGGCACAAAGCCCCTTTCTTTCTCGGATACCACCTCTTTATCCTGTAATCATACAAATGAGAAAACCGACGTGGAGCTTCCTGCAGGGCACCTGTGACCTAATGAGTGTCTCCATCAGTAAATAGGGGCTGGTGGTGGCAAACAGCCTACCCCACTGGCTGTGCACCCCGCGCTACCCGGGTAGTAGCTCCCTGCTATCGGGGAAGCCCAGCTCCGTCTCTGTCACTCTGCTGCCTGTTTCCTCTGCTCCTGGGCTATTATCTGGGCTGGCTGAGGCCAAGCAAGGCCGCTAGAGGAACTGTCCCCTCCAAGGTCCGTTGCCACTGGCTGGGCCTCTAGGAAGGGTTGAGGGGGCTTCCAGGGCTGGGGTGGCCCTCTAGGACAGCCTGGTGTGGGTGGCGGCGGGGCCGTGGCCTCAGTGGCCCTGACTGCTGAGCATGTGGCTGAGCTTGCTGGAGTGAGGACGTCCTTGGGTGGGGGCAGGGAGGACTTGCCCTGGGAGCTGCTCCAGGCCCTGGAGGGCCCAGGATTAAACAGCACCGGGCAAGAGAACCTTGCATAGCTGTCTCCAGGGTGGACAGGTGGGGCTTCAGGCCTGGAGATAAGGACAGACGTGGCCATGGTTGGTGTCCTGGACCAGAGAGCCCTGGACACCTGGGCTGCACCTGGCAGAGCTGTGCGTGTGGCCTTCCTGGGCTCTTGGTGGCCGAAAGACCAACGTTAAAAAACATAACAGACCGGGCGGGGTGGCTTACACCTGTAATCCCAGCACTTTGGGAGGCCAAGACGGGTGGATCATTTTAGGTCAGGAGTTTGAGACTAGCCTGGCCAACATGGAGAAATCCCATCTCTACTAAAAATACAAAAACTACTCAGCCATGGTGGCGCGTGTCTGTAATCCCGGCTACTGGGGAGGGAGGCTGAGGCAAGAGAATTGCTTGAACCTGAGAGGCGGAGGTTGCAGTGAGCCGAGATCGCGACACTGCACTTCAGCCTGGGAGACTCTGTCTGAAAAAGAAAAAAAAAAGAAAAGAACCTGAAAAACATCCACCCAACACATGCCCCAGTGAAACTCACTTGCCTGTCCTAGCATGCCCAAGGCCATAGCAACTCAGACCCAGAAGGCCAAGGGTGTCACTCAGCATCAGTGGTTCTGGGCCTTCCTGGGTCTAGAGTCCCTTTGAAACGCAGCTGAACAGACCCCAACGTGAGCCTGAAGAGTGTTGACCTAAAAGGAAGAAGCCTAGGCAAAATTAATATCAGCAGAGACTTTATTTGGGCCAAGCTTGAGGATTGCATCCCAGGAGCACAGATTCAAGTTGCCCTGAATATACACTCCGATTAGCAGCAGTTGAAACGGATTTTAAAAGGACAAGAGAGTTCCTGAGTTGTTTACTAAGAATTTACATAAAAATAACAAACTGGCTGGCTGCAGTGGCTCAGGCCTGTTATCCCAGTTCCTCTGGCAGCTGAGGTGGAAGCATTGCTTCAGGCCAGTTTGAGACCAGCTTGGACAACATAGCAAGACACTGTCCCTACAAAATAAATAAATAAATAAATAAATAAATAAGTTGTCGTAGCACATGCCTGTGGTCCTAGCTACTCAGGAGGCTGAGGCAGGAGGATCGCTTGACACCAGGAGTTGGACACTGTAGTGAGTTATAATCGTGTCACCACCTTCCAGCCTGGGTGACAGAGCGAGACCTTGTCTCTAAAAAAATAAAAATAGGCCAGGTGTGATGGCTCACACCTATAATCCCAGCACTTTGGGAGGCTGAGGTGGGCGGATCACCTGAGGTCGGGAGTTCAAGACCAGCCTGACCAACATGGAGAAACCCCGTCTCTACTAAAAATACAAAATTAGCCAGGCGTGGTGGCTCATGCCTGTAATCCCAGCTACTCGGGAGGCTGAGGCAGAAGAATCACTTGAACCTGGGAGGCGGAGGTTTTGGTGAGCCAAGATCCACCACTGCACTCCAGCCTGGGCAACAAGAGCCAAATTCTGTCTCAAAAAAAACAAAAAAAAAAAACAAAAAAAAACCCAGATAAATAAAAATAAATTAGTGACACCCTGTCTCTACCAAAAAAATAAAATAATTAGGTGGGTGTGGTGGCACGTGCCTATAGTTCTAGCTACTTCAGAGGCTGAGTTGGGAAAATCACTTGAGCCCAGGAGGCCAAGACTGCAGTGAGCTGTGATTACACCACTGCACTCCAGCCTGGGTAATAGAGCAAGACCCTGCCTCAAAAAAAAAAAAAAAAAAAAGCTCAATAAAAGGTTATTTGAAAGATAAAAATCAGGCCAGGCATGGTGGCTCACGCCTGTAATCCCAGCACTTTGGGAGGCTGAGGTGGGCAGATCACCTGAGGTCAGGAGTTAGAGACCAGCCTGGCCAACATGGTGAAACCCCGTCTCTACTAAAAATACAAAATTAGTCAAGCATGGTGGCGCCATGCCTGTAGTCCCAGCTACTAGGGAGGCTGAGACAGGAGAATTACTTGAACCTGGGAGGCAGAGGTTACAGTGAGCCGAGATCACGCCATTGCACTCCATCCTGGGCAACAGAATGAGACCCTGTCTCAAAAAAAAAAAAAGAAAAGAAAAAAGAAGATAAAAATCTCCATTCTCTACCATGCAGCCTGTTTGTCTGTAGGGAAGCAGCTGAGAGTTAAGACAGGTCAAATCCCAGTCCTGTCATTCATGATTCCTGTGACTGTGCCTCTCCGAGTCTCAGTTTCCTCATCAGTAGCATGGGGATAATGACCCTGCTTATTACCTGTTGTCTGCAGACCCTAGGGGTTCTCCATACATTGTCTGGTGCTTGAAGCCTCACAGGTAAAGGAGCTGGGAAGACATTACCGGGGGAGTTTTCTTTTTTTTCCTTTCTTTTGAGACAGAGTCTCGGTGTGTTGCCCAGGCTGGAGTGCAGTGGCGAGATCTCAGCTCACCACAACCTCCACTTCCCAGCTTCAAGAGATTCTCGTGCCTCAGCCTCCTGAGTAGCTGGGACTACAGGCACGCGCCAGCATGCCCGGCTAATTTTTGTATTTTTTAGTAGAGATGGGGTTTCATTATGTTGGCCAGGCTGGTCTCGAACTCCTGGCCTCATGATCTGCCTGCCTCGGCCTCACAAAGTGCTGGGATTATAGGCGTCAGCCACCGTGCCCGGCCTATCGGGGGGAGTTTTCAGTAGGCCCTAAGAGAGTCAAGTCTGGGTTTCTGAGACAAAGAAAAGGTTGGAGGGGTCCTGGTGTTCCTGGCCTAGATCAGGCTTGGGCTGCAGCCATGAAGGTGCTGTGATCAGGGGCACTGGAGGCTGCTGGCCCCAAAGGGACACACTCTACTCGGCGTGGTTGGGGTTTGGTAACACAGGCATTGAGAAGTGACAGTACAGAGTGCATGTGTGCACAGGTATAACTTCTGGAGAAGTTCAGGTAACATCTATGTGAAGGCACAGATTCTTGGTGTTAACGAGCATGCACATTGGCCTGCCATGTGATCATATTTGTATCATCAACTCTCACTCCTGGAGTTGGGAATCATGTCTTTTTATGTAACACAGGTAAGAAGCCCTGCTCAGGGTGGGGAACACAGATAATACTCAACACGTTTTGGGAAGGAATAAAGAAGTGAAGGCCAGACATGGTAGCTCACGCCTGTAATCCCAGCACTTTGGGAGGCAGAGGTGGGCGGATCACCTGAGGTCCCGAGTTCGAGACCAGCCTGACCAACATGGAGAAACCCTGTCTCTACTAAAAATACAAAATTAGCAGGGCGTGGTGGTGCATGCTTGTAATCCCAGCTACTCAGGAGGCTGAGGCAGGAGAATCGCTTGAACCTGGGAGGTGGAGGTTGCAGTGAGCCGAGATTGTGCCATTGCCTGGGCAACAAGAGCAAAACTGCGTCTCAAAACAAAACAACACAACACAACAACAACAAAAAAACAAAGGCTTAGCTCACAGGTATGCACTAGAGAGGATGAGTTAGTATGCTAGCTGCGTGATTATTCCTTCTGTCTTGCTGCTCTGCCATTTTAAACACATGTCTTTACCTTACGATCCACTGTGGCTGCTTGAGTTCCAGCCATCACATTCATCGCCCAGCCTGCAGGAAGGAGGAAATGAAGAACAGAAGATAAAAGGCCCATGCCAGCTGTCTCTCAAGAAGCTTTTTCTGGAAGCTGCCATATATCCCTTCCACTTACATCTCACTGGATAGAACTTAGTCACATGGTCATACTAGCTGCAAGGGAAGCTGAGAAGTATCAACTTCATTCCAGGGTGCCATGTGTCTAAATTAAAAGTTATGGGTTTTGTTAGTCACGAAGAGAGAGAGAAAGGATATTGGGTGGACAGCAAGCAGTGTGGCCACACGGGGATCACCTCTGAGAAGAGGGACCTTTGAAGGCTCCATGCCTCCCAGGAGATGCTCACTTCCCTGCCTTTCCCGTCAGCCTTGGAAGGGCATCGTTAATACGAAGCCGGCCCAGATCCATGTGCGGTCCCCTCATCTCCCCAGTGACTTCTCTCCAAGCCTCTGTCCCCACCCATTTCCTGCAACCTTGGTTACCAAAGTCACCCTGATTCCCAGTTGTGGGTCCTCCAATCTCTTCCTTCTTCAGCATCTACCAAAGTTCCCCACTGGGATGCCCCTGCCCAAATCACTCTAACCTTCAGGGCCCCAAGTCAGTTTCACTGCTGAGGACAACAGCCCTCTTTCCTGGTTCCCTGTCCCTTTCCTGAATTAGTTTCTGTGGGAACTGAGCCACACGGTTTGGCTTCATCAAAGATAGATTTGCCAAATTGACATACAATTCACATATCATAAAATTCAGCCTGTAAAATTGTACAAAGGCTAGGCATGGTGGCTCATGCCTGTAATCCCAGCACTTTGTGAGGGCAAGAGGGGATGCTTACTTGAGTCCAGGAGTTTGAGACCAGTCTAGGAAATATAATGAGACCTTGTCTCTATTTTTTTTTTTTTAAAGTATACAAGTCAGTGGTTTTTAATATATTCACTGAGTTGCGCAACCATCACCACTAAGGCAAAGGCGGATCTTTTTTTTTTTTTTTTTTTTTTTGATACGGAGTCCTGCTGTGGCGTGATCTTGGCTCACTGCAAGCTCCGCCTCCCGGGTTCATGCCATTCTCCTGCCTCAGCCTCCCGAGTAGCTGGGACTACAGGCGCCTGCCACCAGGCCTGGCTAATTTTTTGTATTTTTAGTAGAGACAGGGCTTCACCGTGTCAGCCAGGATTGTCTCAATCTCCTGACCTCGTGATCCGCCCGCCTTGGCCTCCCAAAGTGCTGGGATTACAGGCGTGAGCCACTGCGCCTGGCCCTTTTTTTTTTTTTTTTGAGATAGGGTCTCACTCCGTCACCCAGGCTGGAGTGCAGTGGTGCGATCATGGCTCACCACCGGCCTCTACCTCCTGGGTTCAAGTGATCTTCCTGCCTCAGTCTCCCTAGTAACTGGGACTACAGGCATGAACCACCATGCTCAGATAATTTTTGATTTTTTTTGGTAGAGACAAAGTCTCTATATGTTTCCCGGTCTGGTCTCAAACTCCTCTGCTCAAGTGATCCTCCTGCCTTGGCTTCCCAAAGTGCTGGGATTACAGGCATGAGACACTAGTCCTGGTCCTAAGACAGATCTTTGTTTTGTCTTTTTTTTTTTTGAGACGAAGTCTCTCTCTGTCACCCAGGCTGGAGTGCAGTGGCACAATCTCAGCTCACTGCAACCTCCTCCTCCCGGGTTCAAGTGATTCTCCTGCCTCAGTCTCTCAAGTACCTGGGATTACAGGTGCCCGCCACCACGCCCAGCTAATTTTTTTTTTTTTTTGAGACGGAGTCTTGCTCTGTCGCCCAGGCTGGAGTGCAGTGGCGCGATCTCGGCTCACTGCAACCTCCGCCTCCCGGGTTCACGCCATTCTCCTGCCTCAGCCTCTCCGAGTAGCTGGGACTACAGGCGCCCGCCACCACGCCCGGCTAATTTTTTGTATTTTTGGTAGAGACGGGGTTTCACCGTGGTCTCGATCTCCTGACCTCGTGATCCGCCCGCCTCGGCCTCCCAAAGTGCTGGGATTACAAGCGTGAGCCACCGCGCCCGGCTTTTTTTTTTTTTTGAGACAGAGTCTCACTCTGTCGCCCAGGCTGGAGTGCAGTGGCGCGATCTCGGCTCACTGCAAGCTCTGCCTCCCGGGTTCATGCCATTTTCCTGCCTCAGCCTCCCGAGTAGCTGGGACTACAGGCGCCCACCACTGTGCCCGGCTAATTTTTTGTATTTTTAGTAGAGACGGGGTTTCACCATGTTAGCCAGGATGGTCTCGATCTCCTGACCTTGTGATCCACCCACCTCAGCCTCCCAAAGTGCTGGGATTACAGGCATGAGCCACCACACCTGGCCAAATTTTTTGTATTTTTAGTAGAGATGGGGTTTCGCCATGTTGGCCAGGCTGACTTGAACTCCTGACCTCAAGTGATCCTCCTGCCTTGGCCTCCCAAAGTGCTGGGATTACAGGCATGAGACACTATGCCTGACCCTAAGACAGATCTTTAATCTCAGTGACTTCTCACCAAAAGAAGCTGCTTCTCTCCTCTGAGCATTGCAATTATCATGTCATTATGAGTGGCCCGATCAGGTGTTCAGAGGTTCCGCTTGCTCGCCTGTGTCTCCTCACAGTCATGTAGGTATCTTCCCTTCGGTGGCTCTTTGCTGAAAATCATCTCTGCACCAGGCACTGTGCTAGGCTCTGGGGATACAGCAGTGAATATGCCGTGCATGGGCCCTGCAGGCACCAGGTGGGAAGGGTGTTCCAGGGGTGGGAACAGCCACTGCTAAGGTGTGCAGGCCAGGAAGATGAGGGAGGTCTGGGCTGAGCAGTGGTGAGGATGGAGATGGGATATTGCCCGCAAGCTGCAGCTCGCGTGGGTTATCTTGGTGGAGAGCTGGGTGTTTCCAGTGTTTGGCTGGGGCAGCTTCCAGCTTCGGACACACTTCTATTTTTGTTTCCTCTTGGGCTCCTTCTACAGGGCTTATTCCCAAACGCTGGAGTGCTGGGTCAAAGGGCTCTGGTGGTTTTATTGGTCTCAGGAAATTCTGAGACTGTGCTGACATGTACGCTTTTAGAGAGTGAATTTTATGACATGTGAATTGTATGCCAATTTGGCAAATCTATCTTTGATGAAGCCGACCAGTGTGGCGCAGTTCCCACATGGAACAATTCAGGGCAGGGACAGGGAGCCAGGTGTGAGGGCTGTTGCCTCTGAGCCACCTGTGACCTGTGCTGTGTTCTCTGCTGCAGTTGCCAACTAGAGTTGAGTTTTACCTTTTAGATTTATTTTTTGCCAGTTTAATGGATGTTTAATGGCACCTCGGAGCTGTCTTTAATGTGTGTGTCTTTTTTTTTTTTTTTGAGACGGAGTCTTGCTCTGTGCCCCAGGCTGGAGTGCAGTGGCGCGATCTCGGCTCACTGCAAGCTCCGCCTCCCGGGTTCACGCCATTCTCCTGCCTCAGCCTCCCGAGTAGCTGGGACTACAGGC
>NW_026652280.1:83462691-83503818 GCF_009828535.3 Hylobates moloch
TTTTTTTTTTGAGACGGAGTTTTGCTCTTGTTCCCCAGGCTGGAGTGTAGTGGCCCGATCTCGGCTCACTGCAGTCTCCGCCTCTGGGTTCAAGCAATTCTCATGCCTCAGCCTCCCCAGCGACTACAGGCACCCATCACCACCACACCTGGCTAATTTTTGTATTTTTAGTAGAGACGGGGTCTCACCATATTGGCCAGGCTGGTCTTAAACTCCTGACCTCAGGTAATCCACCCACCTCGGCCTCCCAAAGTGCAGGGATTACAGGCGTGAGCCACTGTGCCTGGCCGGGTATAGAATTTTAAAAAAACTTAAATTTTAGGTTCAGGGGTACACATGCAGCTTTGTTATATGGTAAAATCATGCCACGGGGGTTTGTTGTACAGATTATTTTGTCACCCAGGTATTAAGCCCAGTATCCAATAGTTATTTTTCCTGCTCCTCTCCCTCCTCCCACCCTCCACCCTCAAGTAGGCCCCAGTGTCTGTTTTTCCCCTCTTTGTGTCCGTGTGTTCTCATCATTTAACTCCCACTTATGAGGGACAACATGCGGTGTTTGGTTTCCTGTTCCTGCATTAGTTTGCTAAGAATAATGGCCTCCAGCTCCATCCATGTCCCACAAATGACATGATCTCTTTCTTTTCTTTTTTTTTTTTTTTTTTTTTTTGAGACAGAGTCTCGCTCTGTCGCCCAGGCTGGAGTGCAGTGGAACGATCTCAGCTCACTGCAAGCTCTGCCTCCCAGGTTCACGCCATTCTCCTGCCTCAGCCTCCTGAGTTGCTGGGACTACAGGTGCCTGCCATCACGCCTGGCTAATTTTTTTTTTTTGTATTTTTAGTAGAGACGGGGTTTCACCGTGTTAGCCAGGATGGTCTCCATCTCCTGACCTCGTGATCCGCTCTTCTCGGTCTCCCAAAGTGCTGGGATTACAGGCATGAGCCACCACGCCCGGCCTCTTTTTTTTTTTTTGAGACGGTGTTTCGCTCTTTTTGCCCAGGCTGGAGTGCAGTGGCGTGATTTCAGCTCACCGCAATCTCTGCCTCCTGTGTTCAAGCGATTCTCCTCCCTCAGCCTCCCGAGTAGCTGGGATAACAGGCATGAGCCACCATGCCTGGCTAATTTTGTATTTTTAGTAGAAACAGGGTTTCTCCATGTTGGTCGGGCTGGTCTCGAACTCTGGACCTCAGGTGATCCGCCCGCCTCAGCCTCCCAAAGTGCTGGGATTATAGGCATGAGCCACCGTGCCCGGCCTTGATCTTTGATATTGTTAATACTAAAGATAATAATCGGCCGGGCACGGTGGCTCACGCTTGTAATCCCAGCACTTTGGGAGGCCGAGGCGGGCAGATCACGAGGTCAGGAGATCGAGACCATGGTGAAACCCTGTCTCTACTAAAAATACAAAAAAATTAGCCAGGCGTGGTGGCGGGCGCCTGTAGTCCCAGCTACTCGGAGAGGCTGAGGCAGGAGAATGGCGTGAACCCGGAAGGCAGAGCTTGCAGTGAGCCAAGATTGCGCCACTGCACTCCAGCCTGGGCGACAGAGCGAGACTCCGTCTCAAAAAAAAAAAAAAAAAGATAATAATCAGGTTGGGTGTGGTGGCTCACACCTGTAATCCCAGCACTTTGGGAGGCTGAGGTGGGCAGATCACCTAAGGTCGGGAGTTTGAGACCAGCCTGGCCAACATGGTGAAATCCTGTCTCTACTAAAAAAAAAATAGAAAAATTAGCCAGGCATGGTGGTGCATGCCTGTAATCCCAGCTCTGTGGGGAGGTGAGGCAGAAGAATCGCTTGAACCCAGGAGACAGAGGTTGCAGTGAGTCAAGATTGCTCCACCACACTCCAGCTTGGGCGATAGGGCGAGACTCCGTCTCAAAAAAAAAAAAAAAAAAAATCACCCCAGGGACATTTAATGAAGGCTTGTGCTGGGTATCAGCGTCTGGAATTCTGGCAAAAAGGAGAGGATCATTCCCATTTCCAGAGGCATTTCAAAAGGGCTGAACAGCTGGCTGTGCTCCTCTGCTACCAACCTGCGTGGTTTCCTGTGGCCTGGTCAAGCCCAGTTCACCTTGACTATGGGTGCCCCTTGCTCCTTGCACTCTTGCCCTACTGCCTTCTTTTAGTTGGCTCTGCCACTTAAAAGCTGTGTGACCTTAGCAAGTTACTTAACCTCTCTGTTCCCTCCCCTATAAAATGGAGATAATCCGTAGTCCTTATTTCACAGACTAGTCCAGAGCCAACAAGTTAGTAAGTGTAAAGCACTTATAACCATGCCTAGCTCAAGGGAAGCCCGTGTTTGCTATGATGTCATTATTATGCCATATTTCATCAAATCTAAGATGTTGGCCAGATGTGGTGGTGCACGCCTGTAATCCCAGCACTTTGGGAGGTCAAGGCAAGTGGATTGCTTGAGACCAGGAGTTCAAGACCAGCCTGGGCAATATGGTGAAACCCCATCTTTGCAAAAAATACAAAAATTAGTCGGGTGGATGGTGGATGTCTGTGGTCCCAGATACTGAGGAGGCTGAGGTGGGAGGATCCCTTGAGCCAGGGAGGTTGAGGCTACAGTGAGTTGTGATTGCATCACTGCACTCCAGCCTGGGTGACAGAGATCCTGTCTCAAAACAAAAAACAAAAAAAACTATGATGTCATCGATTATAAAAATGTCACTAAGAAAAGAGAATGCTGCCAGTAAACGATGTCCCAAGGTTCTTTCATCACTAGAATTTTTCTTTTATATTTCCCAAAAGAGCTCTGTTTGACTTAAACGTAGATTCTCATCATACATAATTCTCATGCACACATAAAAAGGATAATAGAAGCAAAATAAATTGGTTACCATGTTCAGAAAACTCCTTCACATTTAGAGTCCGACTCGTGTGAATCATTTTTGGTCTGAGAGTCGTGATGTCTATGTCTCCCTGCCACCTCCTTCTCTGAGTCCTTGAGAGTTCTACGGAGAGCAGTACTGCTCCAAACATTCCATAAAACAGCCATAAAACAGCCAGGAGCTCTTAAGCCAGTTTTGCAATTGTGCAGAGTAAGTGGAGCCGACTTTTCACCCTGCTTTGGGAGCGTCACTGACAGGCCAGGTGTGGTGGCTCACGCCTGTAATCCCAGCACTTTGGGAGGCCGAGGCAGGAGGATTGCTTGAGGTCAGGAGTTCGAGACCAGCCTGGCCAACATGGTGAAACCCCGTCTCCACTAAAAAAACAAAAAAGTATCTGGGCGTGGTGGCAGGTGCCTATAATCCCAGCTACTCAGGTGGCTGAGGCAGAAGAATCGCTCGAACCCGGGAGACGAAGGTTGCAGTGACCCGAAATTGCACCACTATACTCCAGCCTGGGCAACAGACAGAGCGAGACTCTGTCTCAAAAAAAAAAAAACAAAAAAACACAAAAAAACCGGGAGTGTCACTGACAAGCCTGGTTCCCTTCCCCTGGGGTTTCCCACCATTTGAGTCCCAGGGCTAAAAAGGGTTCTGCTTGCCTCTAGGATTTCTGCCAAGCTGCTGACACTCTTCTGAAGGATTTGATGCTGGTGCTTTTCAGGTGTGGGTCCTGACAGTGATGTTGGGACTGCAGCTAGCCAGACAGCAACTGTACCATGTAAACTCACTTCAGAGGTGTAGAATGGGGGCTGCATGAGGCAGCTCACGCCGTCATCTCAGCACTTCAGGAGGCCAAGGCGGGAGGATCACTTGAGCCCAGGAGTTCGAGACCAGCCCAGGCAACATAGCGAGACTCTGTCTCTACAAAAAACAAGCAAAATAATTAGACAGGTGTGGTGGTACACACCCGTAGTCCCAGTTACTCAGGAGGCTGAAGTAGGAGGATTGCTTAAGCCCAGGAGGCTGAAGTTGCAGTGAGTTGTGATCTTGCAACTGCACTCCAGCCTAGGTCACAGATTCAGACTCTGTCTCTTAAAAAAAAAAAAAAAGTGAAATGTGAACATTAAGCATCTTGGAATAGATAAAACATGCATAATTTCCAATCTTTATACTGACCATGCTTCCAGCTGCCTCAGAGCAGTTACACATTCTGTTCCTGCTGCCTGGAATACCCTCCCTTCCTTTCCACTTTGCCCTGTTAACCCAGCCATCCCTGATCTCATGCCTCCTCCACGATGCCTTCCCTGATCATCCTGCCAAGGTCAAATCCCCTCCCCTTCATAGCACCTAGTATGGTTACAACAGTCTCGAGTGTATAGAGGATGGGGTGGGGTGAGGTCACAGGAGTGATGCTCCCTTCTGTCTGGGGTTCAGGGGAGGCTTCTTGGAGGAGCATCTGAACCAGGCTTCCCAGGGGATGTGGTTTGGGTAAGTTTGAGAAACACTGAAGGGAAAACAAAGGACGCTGTAGTGAATGAAGCCTGGCATTTGGGAAGATGGGTGTGTGGGTGTCCAGACTCACAATGCAAGGCCCAGAGCCCTTTTGAGGCCCTCAAAGGTCCCAGGCTGGGGTCATCCTCTCCAATTTCAGTTTGAGAAAACAAGGCTCAGAGAGGTGAAGGGCTGTCCTGTCATTGCCCATGGAGCCAGGGTAGCTGTGGGCCTTCCGCCCGCCAACCTCTGGGCTAGCCCTGCAGAGATGCTAGGAGGATGCAGGGAGGTGAGGCGGGGGCTGAGGTAGGACTCAGACTGCCCAGGCCCGCCTGCACCCGGAAGGAGGAAGCTGCACAGAGTGTCTGTGGCTGGCCCCAGGATCTCCCACTCGGGGACTTCCTCTTCCTCTCAGGGCAGGTGCAGCTGCCACAGCGAGACGGGCACTGTGACCCTGGCATGGAGGGGGGCAAGGGGCCCAGGCTCAGAGACTTCCTGAGTGGGAGTCTGGCTACCTGGGTGAGGGGGCAGGTGGCAGCGGGTTGGGGAGGGGAAGTGAGCCCCAGCCAGGGGCTGGTGTTGGGGCTGGCCGGGGGAGGGTGAGGCAGAGCCAGGCCGGAGGGGAGGGCTGGGTTCAAATGTGGGGGATGGAGATATGGTGTGGGGGGCTGTGGTGAGGGAAGAGGGGACAGAGGCACTCAGAGGACGGGTGAGAAGGGGTGCTTGTGCTCACTGGGGCAAGTCGGAGGGGCTCAGGTTCACTCTGCTGGTCGGCTGATCCCCTGGGCTCCTCACAGGCGCTGGGACTGGCCGGGCTGGTCGGGGAGGCGGAGGAGTCAGAAGAGGAAGAGGAGGAAGAGCCGCCCCTTTGGTTGGAGAAGAGATTCCTGCGCCTCAGCGATGGGGCCCTGCTCCTCCGGGTGCTCGGCATCATGTAAGGGGCATCGGGCCGGGGCGGTGGCGGGGAAGGCTCTGAGGGGAGGGGAAGCGGGTGGGCGGAGCCTGATGCGCAGTGGGCGGGGCCTGAGAGACGGTGGGCGAGGCCTGTTGACGGGAGGCGGGTCCTCGAGCCCACCTCCGGCCCATAGTGTCCCCAGCTCCCGAGGGGGACCTCGCATGATCAGAGGCCTTGACGGACCTGCTGCCTGGCGAGTGTGGAACCTGAACCACCTGTGGAGTCGACTGAGGGACTTCTACCAGGTAAGGGGTCTCGAGGGAAAGGCGGAGACAGGAGGGGAAGGGGAGCCCCTTCGGGAAGTCCCCTCATATAGTCTGCCCCTCTGCCTCCAGGAGGAGCTGCAGCTGCTGATCCTGTCGCCACCCCCAGACCTCCAGACATTGGGATTTGACCCCCTCTCAGGTGCTCTCCCCACCCACCCCCTCCTGCCTCTGCCCCCACACTATACCTTCCCCGCTCCAGTTAACCCCTTGTGGCATGTGCCTTGCAGAAGAAGCGGTGGAGCAGCTGGAAGGTGTTCTTCGGCTACTGTTGGGAGCGTCAGTACAGGTGAGCCGGCGGTGGCAAGGAAAGGTTAGGGTCGAGTTTGGCGGCAGAAGAGGGAGATCCTGCACCAGCTGCCCTTCCTGTCTCCCCTCAGTGTGAGCACCGGGAACTCTTCATCCGCCACATCCAGGGCCTCAGTCTCGAGGTCCAGAGCGAGCTGGCCGCTGCCATCCAGGAGGTACTGAGACGGTTCGGCAGCCCAGACTGGTATGGCACCTGGGATGCCCTTGCCACACTGCGGCTTCCACTGAACTGCTCTCCCTGCGCCCCAGGTGACCCAGCCGGGGGCTGGCGTGGTGCTGGCACTGTCTGGGCCAGAGCCTGGGGAGCTGGCACCTGCCGAGCTGGAGATGCTGTCCCGGAGCCTGATGGGGACACTGTCGAGGCTGGCACGGGAGCGTGACCTGGGGGCCCAGGTAGGGGCAGCAGGGGCATTGTGGACTCAGGTTGGGGAACTGGAGGACCATCAGGGAGCCGGTTGTGCAAGGGAGATAGAAGTTTGGGGCCCAGGCATGGGGTTGTGGTCTGAGGTCTTGGGCCATCGGGGCTGTCACAACCAGATGGCCCAAGACCCCAGACCACAACCCCATGTCTGGTGTGGTTGGGGGTCGATGTGCAGAGGCATTGGATAAGTTAGTCCTGACCCTTGACCCCTGACCTACAGCGGCTGGCTGAACTGCTGCTGGAGCGAGAACCCCTCTGCTTGAGGCCTGAGGCTCCCTCTAGAGCTCCCGCCGAGGGCCCCTCGCACCATCTGGCCCTGCAGCTGGCCAACGCCAAGGCTCAGCTGCGGCGTCTGCGGCAGGAGCTGTGAGTGTGCGCAGCCTGGGAAGGGGACTGAGTGGAGAGGGGCAGATTAAGCCTGGATGGGACCCTAGCCCTGGTGGCTACGGGAGGGGTCAGGCCTGGGGGTTGTGGGCCCCCAGACCCTCCCCAGCCTCCCTTTCCCTCCAGGGAGGAGAAGGCCGAGCTGCTGCTAGACTCCCAGGCCGAGGTGCAGGGTTTGGAGGCCGAAATAAGAAGGCTCCGCCAGGAGGTGCGCTCATATGCTCCCCTCCACCGCGGCATTCCCTAACCTCCCCGCACCCGGTCCCATTGCCTCCCTCCCAACCCGGCTCCTTCCTGTCCCTAATCCCTCTGGCCCGCGGCTGGCTGTTCCCAGCTCCACACCGTCTGGCCCAGGCCCAGGCGCTGTCGGGACAGGCCAAACGGGCCGAGCTGTACCGCGAAGAGGCAGAGGCGCTGCGGGAGCGGGCCGGCCGCCTGCCCCGCCTGCAGGAGGAGCTGAGGCGCTGCCGAGAGCGGCTGCAGGCGGCTGAGGCCTGCAAGAGCCAGCTGGAGGTGAGGCGGAGACGGGGCCGCGGGGCGGGGCGTGCGAGAGGGGGCGGGCCAGGAGGAGGGGCGAGATTGGGTCCGGAGGGGAGAGAGGCAGGTTCTCTAAAGGGGACAGTCACGGGTGGAGAAATGGGTGAGGACAAATTCAGGGAGGTGGCGTCTGGGAAAGGACCTCCAGAGGATGGGGCAGGTGGAGGGGAGAGGTGGGGGCTATGTAAGTGATGCAGCCTTAGAAGGAAGGCGGTTGCTGGGGAGGAGGGGCGGGGCATGGACAGAAGGGCGGGGCCTGCACAAAGGGCGGGGCCAGGGCCGAGGGAGAAAGTACCTGAAGAGATCTTGGTGAGAAGAAGATGGAAGGGAGTGGCGGGGCCTAGAGACCGATGGGGTGCAGGGTGGGGGAAGGAGGCAGGGTCTGTGACAGGCTGAGGGGAAGGAGTTTGGGACCCTCAGGCCCTGGAGCGCATGGGGACTGCATGGCTACCGGTTCTCCCTGCTCTCCCACCAGGAGGAGCGGGTGCTCTCAGGGGTGCTGGAGGCCTCCAAGGCGCTGCTGGAAGAGCAGCTGGAGGCTGCCCGAGAGCGCTGCGCCCGGCTGCACGAGACCCAGCGCGACAACCTGCTGCTGCGGACCCGGCTGGGCGAGGCCCATGCGGTGAGGTCGCCAGAGTGATCCCAGTTGGGTTGCCCCGTCACCCCATGACCCCATTGATTCCCTAGAGGTCCCTAGTGATTCCTACAACCTCTGCTCTTGGTGACCTCTAGTGACCCTCCGACCTACATACTCGGCCTGGCCATGGTGTGGAGGGCTTGTCTGACCCTGCCCTCACCCCCAGGAGCTGGACTCTCTGCGGCATCAGGTGGACCAGCTGGCTGAGGAGAATGTGGAGCTGGAGCTGGAGCTTCAGCGGAGCTTGGAGCTACCCCCAGGATCCCCTGGGGAGGGTGAGGGACCCCAGTGGAGGGGCTAGGGTGGGGGCTGCCTGTGCTTTCCAGCAGGTGTACTGGGGAGAGCCTCTGACTTCCTCCCTTCCCCCAAGCCTCTGGGGTGTGTATGTGAGGAGCCAGGCAGTAAGGGAGGGGTCCTGACCTCATCTCTCATCCTCAGCACCCCTGGCAGGAGTGTCACCCTCGCTGCAAGATGAGGTGAGGGAGGCAGAGGCTGGGCGGCTTCGGACCCTTGAGAGGGAGAACCGGGAGCTTCGGGGGCTGCTTCAGGTGCTTCAGGGGCAGCCAGGTGGTCAGGTGAGTCCCCTCCCCCAGGGTCCTGGCCGGCCCTTCCCCTAGTCCCTCCCTGGGCCTAACTGTCCCTCTCCTATGCCCTCAGCACCCCCTGCTGGAGGCACCGAGAGAGGACCCTGTGCTTCTGGTGCTGGAGGAGGCTCCCCAGACTCCTGTGGCCTCCGACCACAGCCCTCAGGGCTTTGTTCAGAAGGCAAGGGATGGAGGCCCCCAGGCCTTGGGCATGGCTCCCCCGGCATTAGACTTAGTGCTCGAGGGGTCAGCTGAGTGTCCCCAGGCACCTGATTCAGACCCACAGGAGGCAGAGAGTCCCCTTCAGGCAGCTGCCATGGATCCCCAGGCCTCAGACTGGTCCCCCCAAGAGTCAGGCTCTCCCGTGGAGACACAGGAGTCCCCGGAGAAGGCTGGCTGTAGATCCTCTCTCCAGAGCCCTGCTTCTGTGGCCCCACCTCAGGGTCCAGGGACCAAAATTCAGGCCCCGCAGTCGCTGGGAGGAGAGACCAAGGGAAGAGAGGCTCCCCAAGGCGAGTTGGTGCCTGAGGCCTGGGGGTTGAGACAGGAGGGCCCTGAGCACAAGCCAGGGCCTTTGGAGCCCAGCTCTGTGCAGCTGGAGGAGCAGGAGGGCCCAAACCAGGGCCTGGACCTGGCCACCGGACAAACAGAGGCCAGAGAGCATGACCAGAGGCTGGAGGGGATGGTCGGGGACCCAGCCTGGCAAAAACCACAGCAGAAGTCAGAAGGGGCTCTTGAGGTCCAGGCCTGGAAGGGCCCAATCCCAGGGGAGAGTCTGGCCAGTGGTGTCGCAGAGCAGGAGGCCCTCAGAGAGGAGGTGGCACAGCTGAGGAGAAAGGCTGAGGCCCTTGGAGCTGAGCTGGAAGCCCAGGCCCGAAAGCTGGAGGCCCAAGACACGGAGGCCGCCCGCCTCTCCAAGGAGCTGGCCCAAGCGCGGAGGGCAGAGGCCGAGGCCCACCGGGAGGCAGAGGCCCAGGCCTGGGAGCAAGCCCGGCTGCGGGAGGCAGTGGAGGCTGCCGGCCAGGAGCTGGAGGCTGCATCCCAGGAACGGGAGGCGCTGGTGGAGGCGCTGGCAGCAGCGGGCCGGGAGCGGAGGCAGTGGGAGCGTGAGGGGTCCAGGCTGCGGGCCCAGTCGGAGGCCGCCGAGGAACGGATGCAGGTGCTGGAGAGCGAGGGCCGCCAGCACTTGGAAGAGGCTGAGAGGGAGCGCCGGGAGAAGGAGGCCCTCCAGGCGGTAGGTCAGGTCGGGGCTCACCGCAGGGGTTGGGAAGCAAGGTTCCAGGCTGTTGGGAGCTACTGATTCCATCAGCAGCTGTTCGGTGGGTGCCCAGCACCGAGCTGGGGCTGGAGATAGAAAGGCCAAGTCCACCCCTGCCTTCCAAAGGTGTGCCTGGCATGGGGCACAGAGCCATGTCCACTGTGTGATGGGGCACTGTGGGAGGGGGTGAGACTGCCTAGTGCACATCTTGGCTCTCTGGCTGCAGCAGTCGACTCACCTCCACCCCAGGCCTCCTTCTGTAAAACAGGGGTACTATTCCTGGCCACCTGGGCCGGTCTTAGGAGGACCTTGGGAGACAGTAACTGTAAAGGTCTGGTTCATGCCAGCAAGGGTATGTTGTAAGTGTTCAAGCACTGGTTATTCAGAGCCAAGTGCTACGAGAGCCCGTGGGAGAGTGAGCTGATGCCCAAGTGGAGGCAAGGAGGGTTTAGGAGGAGTGACCACAATGTCACTAGGTGGGGAGGACATTTTGTCCAGAGGGAATGGCATGTTCAAAGACAAAGGCATTAAAGACACTCAGGGGCTGGGTGTGGTGGCTCACTTTGGGAGGCCAAGGCGGGTGGATTACTTGAGGTCAGGAGTTCTATACCAGCCTGGCCAACATGGTGAAACCCTGCCTCCACTAAAAATACAAAAATCAGCCAGGCGTGGTGGCAGGCACCTGTAATCTCAGTTACTTGGGAGGATGAGGCAGGAGAATTGCTTGAACCCGGGAGGCGGAGGTTGCAGTGAGCTGAGATTGTGCCACTATACTCCAGCCTGGGCAACAGAGCGAGACTCTGTCTCAAAACAAACAAACACCATCCAACGAAACAAACAAACAAAAAGAATGCTCAGGGCCCAGGAGGAAGGGGAGATGAGGGCCAGCTTTGAATGTGTTGGTCCTCCCTCCCCAGGCAAGGAAAGCCAGGGCAGAACTGTGTGGGGCTGGGCTTGAGGAAGGTCACTTTGGTGGACAGGGGAGCTTGGGGCTATCAGGAGGCAGTGGCCTGGTGTAAGTGGCAGAGGAAGCTGACTAGGGCGGCATGGGAGTGGGGGTGAGAGAAGGACTGGACACTTTTTTCTTTTTGAGACGGAGTCTTCCTCTGTTGCCCAGGCTGGAGCGCAGTGGGGCGATCTCGGCTCATTGCAACTTCCGCCTCTCAGGTTCAAGAGATTCTCCCGCCTCAGCCTCCTGAGTAGCTGGGAGTACAGGCACACGCCACCATGTCTGGCTAATTTTTGTAGTTTTTTTTTTTTTTTCAGACAGAATCTCACTCTTTCGCTCAGGCCGGACTGCAGTGGCGCTATCTCGCCTCACTGCAAGCTCCGCCTCCCGGGTTCATGCCATTCTCCTGTCTCAGCCTCCTGAGTAGCTGGGACTACGGGCATCTGCCACCGCGCCTGGCTAATTTTTTGTATTTTTAGTAGAGACGGGGTTTCACCATGTTAGCCAGGATGGTCTCAATCTCCTGACCTCGTGATCCACCCGCCTCAGCCTCCCAAAGTCCTGGGATTACAGGCATGAGCCACCGCACCCAGCCAATTTTTGTATTTTTAGTAGAGACGGGGTTTCATCATGTTGGCCTGGCTAGTTTCTTTCTTTTCTTTTTTTTTTTTTTTTTTGAGACAGAGTCTCCCTCTGTCACCAGGCGGAGGCTCACTGCAACCTCCACCTCCCAGGTTCAAGCGATTTTCCTGCCTCAGCCTCTCGTGTAGCTGGGACTACAGGCATGCGCCACCATGCCCAGCTAATTTTTTGAATTTTTAGTAGAGACAGGGTTTCACCATGTTGGCCAGGATGGTCTCGATCTCTTGACTTTGTGATCTGCCCACCTCGGCCTCCCAAAGTGCTGGGATTACAGGCGTGAGCCACTGCGCCTGGCCAACACAGTTTTACTTATTCATTTAAACATGTTTACAGGCATCTTCTTGGTGCCAGGCCCTGTACCAGGCTCTGGGCACACAGCAGTGACCAGGAAGCTAGCACTCCAGTGTTTGGGCATGGCTTCAGCTTCCTTCCAAGCTAAGGAAGGGGTTAGGGCTTTTGCCATGGGGGCTTGGGCAGCCACTGAAGGCTCCCCAATGGGCAAAGTGAGCAAAGTGGTCAGGTCTGTGTGTGAAAAGGTGTGAGGAAGGGTGTTTGGGCCAATGGGCCCCAGTGCTAGGGGACCTGTGAGATTGCAACACAGGTAGGAACTGAGTCATCCTGCACAGGCAGTTTCTAGTCCCACTTCTGTACAGACAAGGACCCTGAAATTCAGGGAGGAAGAGTAATTTGCTCAGAGACCCCTTATGAGGATGAGGGGTGGGGAGCACACTGCTGGGTAGACGTGGGGTTAGGTGTTGTGCAAGACAGGCCCAGAGTAAGGAGGTTCTGGCAAATGTGAGAGGGAAGGTGAGAGACCGTCTCTGGGGTCCACTCTGTGGGGTGTGGCTGAGATGTTGTCTGGCCGGGCGACCTGCCTGCTTTCCAGCTGTGTGGCTTGGGGCAAGTTACTTAATCTCTCTGAGTCTCAGTTTTCTCACCTGTAAAACTGGAATAAAAATTGTACCTGCCTCGGCCGGGCACAGTGGCTCACACCTGTAATCCCAGCACTTTGGGAGGCTGAGGTGAGCAGATGACCAGAGGTCAGGAATTGGAGACCAGCCTAGCCAACATGGCTCTACTAAGTATACAAAATATACTTAGTATATTTTCCAGCCCAACTCTACTAAAAATACAAAATTAGTTGGGCGTGGTGGCACGCACCTGTAATCCCAGCTACTCGGGAGGCTGAGGCAGGAGAATTGCTTGAACCCCAGAGGCAGAGGTTGCAGTGAGCCAAGATAGCGCCACTGCAGTCCAGCCTGGGAGACAGAGCAAGACTCCGTCTCAAAAAAAAAAAAAAAAAAAAAAAAATCGTACCTGTCTCACAGGATCCCGTAAGATAATGAGCGTAGGGAGCTTGGGGCAATGCCTGGCACCTAGAATGGACCTATTCCGTGGGAGGGAACGGCAGCAGGTAGGCAGTGAAGGTGAGGGTAGGGCTGGCGGGCTGGAAGAGCCGGCTCCAAGGACTGAGAGGGTGGGGGAAGCTGGGACAAAGGGGGAGTTTTGTGAGATTTCCTGGTTGGAGCAGGAGAAGGTGGCTGGCCAGCTGGAGGTCAGGGAACCAGGGGCCTCTCAGGTTGTCCACTGGGTGGGGGAGCCTCCCAAGCTGGGGGGAGGGGGCCCTAGGAGGGCTGTGTACAGGGCCCAGAGGAGGGCAGGGCAGGGGTTGGGCGGGAGGTTCTAGTCACCGTGCCTCCTACCTCAGTACTTGCGCTAGTGGCTGTCAGCCAGCCAGGCAGCAGCGCCTCATGGGACTTGTAGTTTTTCAGGGAGAGGTGGTGGCCAAGGGTGTCAGGAGGTGCAGTGCCCCTTGGGCAAGGCCTAGGTGCAGTTATTAAGCCAGGAAGGTCGTTTTCAGCAGCAAGGCTTGTAGGCTTGGCTTCCAAGGCAGGATTTGGCTGGCAGCTGGTCATGGGCGGCTGTCCCTGAAGCTTCATCCTGCCAGGCCCCCCACGTGGCAGAATGGTTTGGTCTCCCTCCCTCTGGGGCCCACAGGCCAGAATGGGCCTCCCGTCTCCTTCCAAAGTGGTGCAGCCCAACCGCCAAAGGTCACCTAGCTGGCAGCATCCTGGCGCCCCCTCTCCCCCAGCCCCCACTGTCAACTCCTGAGTACCTGTCCCGCCAGCCCTCCGTGGCCTTTTCCCTGTAGCCAGGGTCTCTCACCAGACCCGGCTCTGCTGAGCCTCTCTAGCTGTCTAGCTGTCACATGGCTGGGGTGGCAGCCCACCGGGTGCGTCCACCTTTCACTGCGCACATGAAGAACCGTGGGCTCAGAGAGGTGACGGCACTTGCCCAACATGTGTCACTGACTCCCGGCCCAGGGACCTTCCTCATGCCCTGCCAGGCTTATGACCCCCAGCTCTTTCATGCCCAATTTCGAGGACACCAGGCTTTGCTCCCATTTTGTAGATGGGGAAGTAGAGCCCAAAGGCTTAATGAGACGTGCCCAGGATGGCAGGTCAAGGACAGGTAGCTCTCTCGACTCTCAGGCCTCTGTCTCCTGCCCCCTTGCCCTGAGCCTGCTCTGCCTGCCCTCAGGAGCTGGAGAAAGCTGTGGTGCGGGGCAAGGAGTTGGGGGCCCGGCTGGAGCATCTGCAGCGTGAGCTGGAACAGGTGGCTCTCGAGCGCCAAGAATTTCTGCGAGAACAGGAAAGCCAGCACCAGAGGTGGGGACAGGGCTGAGGGGAAGAATGAGGGAGGCAGGGGTGTGGTGGGGTGAGGGTGGGGTGTGGTGGGGTGAGGGTGGGGTGGGGCTGGGTGCCAAGGATTCTCCTGGCAGGTATGAGGACTTGGAGCAGCGGCTGGAAGCTGAGCTGCAGGCGGCGGCGACCAGCAAGGAGGAGGTGCTGATGGAGCTCAAGACCAGGGCCCTGCAGCTGGAAGAGGAGCTGTTCCAGGTGATGCCTGCTAGCCTGGGAGCTGGGGGCCATGCCACCCTGCCCTCCATCCCATGAGCAGATGCCAGGGTCATCTGTGCTCCTGGTCTTGCCCCTGGATTTTTGGCTAGCTACTTGCCTCACTCCCCATGTGGGGCCTGTTGGAGGGAGCACTGTGCTGGGAGTCAGGTGGCCGTGTTGACTTATCCGGGGTCTCATTTTCCCCATTCTGCACATGGACAGAACTTCTGCTGTGGATGACTGCTCCGCGTCTCTCACCTGAGGTCCCCCACTGCCTAGGGAGCTCAGTGCTTGGCATCAAGGAAGCCAGCGATGGTTTCTGATTCCCGGCTGTGTGCGGGCTCCGAATGGAGGGTGGGGTGGTGGTGGGGCCCAATACCAGGCTGCCATCCTCAGGGAGCTCACAGTCCAGTCAGGATAGAAGCAAGAAAACAGGTGACAATAACTAGGTGCCAGGGGCTGCGAGGAGGCCATGCAGGGGCTTGGGAGGGTGGCACCCAGCAAGATACCCAGCAGGTGCATGTGAGTCAATCAGGGAAGGTTTTGTGGAGAAGGTGGGGTTGAAACAGAGGCTTAGAGAAGGCCCCACACAGCGGCTCACGCCTGTAATCCCAGCACTTTGGGAGGCCAAGGCGGGTGGATCACCTGAGGTCAGGAGTTCGAGACCAGCGTGACCAATATAGTGAAACCCCATCTCTACTAAAAATACAAAAATCAGGCCGGGCATGGTGGCTCACGCCTGTAATCCCAGCACTTTGGGAGGCTGAGGCAGATGGATCATGAGGTCAGGAGATCGAGAGCATCCTGACGAACGCCGTGAAACCCAGTCTCTACTAAAAATACAAAAAAAAAAAAACCCAAAAAATTAGCTGTTAGCTGGGCATGGTCGTTGGCACCTGTAGTCCCAGCTACTCAGGAGGCCGAGGCAGGGGACTTGCTTGAACCCGGGAGGAGGAGGTCGCAGTGAGCCGAGATCACGCCACTGCACTCCAGCCCGGGTGACAGAGCGAGACTCCATCTCAAAAAAACCCCAAAAAACAAAAACAAAAACAAAAACCAACCCTAAAAATTAGCCGGGCGTGGTGGCCCATATCTGTAGTCCCAGCTTCTCGGGAGGCTGAGGCAGGAGAATTGCTTGAACCCGGGAGGCAGAGGTTGCAGTGAGCCGAGATCACACCTCTGCACTCCAGCCTGGGTGACAGAGTGAGACTCTGTCTCAAAAACAAAAACGAAAACAAAAACCAAAAACCAAAGAGGCTTAGAGGAGTAGTGGGATGGAGAGATGTTATGAGCAGAAGGCTCTGCCGCAGATAGAGAGAAGTTGAGAAGGGCAGGGTGGAGACGGTGGAGCTTCAGGAACCAGGAGCAGGGACTTGTGGGATCCAAGGGAAGGCATGGGATTGGGGCGGGGTGGACCAGGCTAAATGCTGCTGGCAGGGCAGGCCCATAAGCGCAGGTCCTTGCGGCATCCCCAAGGCACTGTGGCTGCCCTGCATGACCTCCCAGGGACTCTCCTTGCAGCTGCGCCAGGGCCCCGCGGAGCTGGGGCCCAAAAAGCATGTGGAGCCTCGGCTGGTGGAGACCCAGAACGTGCGGCTTATCGAGGTGGAGCGCAGTGTGAGTGTGGGCCCACAGTGGACCCTGGGCTGGGGGGTATCCCGTGCAGTGTGAGTGTGGGTCCACAGTGGACCCTGCGCTGGGGGGTATCCCGTGCAGTGGGAATGTGGGCCCACAGTGGGCCCGGGGGTGGGGGTGCCCCGTGCAGTGTGAGTGTGGGCCTGTGGTAGGCACTGGGGGGTGCCCCCGCCACCTGGCTACCACTAACTCCCACTTCTGGGCAGAATGCGACGCTGGTGGCAGAGAAGGCAGCTTTGCAGGGGCAGCTGCAGCACCTGGAAGGGCAGCTGGGGAGCCTGCAGGGCCGTGCCCAGGAGCTGCTGCTGCAGAGCCAGCGGGCGCAGGAGCATAGCAGCCGCCTGCAGGTGGGTGGTGGCCCGGGTGCCCATCCCTGCCCATGTACTGCCCCCTCCTGCCCCTTTTGGATCGTCCTGTGGCCTTTTTCTATCCCAGCTCCCAGCCAGCTGCCCCACCTCTTCCCCAGTCTCATTTATCCTTGTCCTCTGACCTCAGCCACCATTTTGCAGCATCCTCCCTGCCGCTGTCTCCTCCTACCTGCCGCCAGCCCCCACATCTACACCCATGTCGCCCTGCCCTCTCACCGTCCCAGCTCTCCCTTCCACAAGGCGCCATTAGTCCCATTCTGCCCTGTGCCACTCCCGGACAGCCTGGCCCAGCCAGCCTCTGCCACCTCTCCCCTGCTCACCATCAGCCTCTGGCTGGGGCTTGTGCTGCCTGCTGTGCCCCCAGCCCTTTGCCTCCTCCACAGCTCTCTCCTTGTCTTGGGCCCTACCCTCTGCCCTTAGCCCCCCGCCCCTCACCCGATTTCCAGCCAGGGGTTCCTCCCCAGCAGCCCCTGCTTCCCTCCTCCATCCTAGGCCGAGAAGTCTGTGCTGGAGATTCAGGGCCAGGAGCTGCACCGGAAGCTGGAGGTGCTGGAGGAGGAGGTGCGGGCGGCGCGGCAGTCCCAGGAGGAGACCCGCGGGCAGCAGCAGGCCCTGCTTCGGGACCACGAGGCCCTGGCACAGCTGCAGCGGCGGCAGGAGGCTGAGCTAGAGGGACTGCTGGTGCGGCACCGAGACCTCAAGGCCAACATGCGGGCACTGGAGCTGGCCCACCGGGAGCTGCAGGGCCGGTGAGCATCACCAAAGGCCCAACTCCTCCCCTGGCACCCCCTATCTGCCAGAGAAGACTCCCCTTGGCAGGTCTGACTCCCCATCAGGAAGCACCTCCACCTCCGCTCTGTGATGCCCCGGCCACTACTGTGCCCTCTGGGGTAGCTGTGCTCCCCACACTTCTGGGCTGGGCTCCCCGTGGGGCTCACCTGTTGGGAGTGGTGGGCACCTGGCATGGCATTCTGCCCAATGGCTTCCCCTGGGGGACCTATGCTTAGGAGGTGACAGACCCCCCCGCCCCGGGTCCAGATAGTCCAGCCGGCTGCTTGTGGTGGCCATAGGTTCACGCAGCCCTCTTAGCCCCTTGTCCATCCCAGGCATGAGCAGCTGCAGGCCCAGCGGGCCAGCGTGGAGGCACAGGAGGTGGCCCTGCTGGCAGAGCGTGAACGCCTGATGCAGGATGGGCATCGGCAGCGGGGCCTGGAGGAGGAGCTGCGGAGGCTTCAGAGCGAGCACGACAGGTGCCGGCCCTGCCACAGCCCCTAGCAGCTCTCAGTGGCCCCATCCCGAAAGTGGGTTGGGGGTGTGGGGTCCTGCCTGGCTTCCCCTCCCTGGCAAAACTCCTCTGGCCAGCACTCAGACTGAGGACCCAGGTCCCTTGGAGAGCAGCTCTCCTTGCCTTCCAAGGGCTCAGATGCTGCTGGCAGAGGTGTCTCGGGAGCGGGGTGAGCTGCAGGGTGAACGCGGGGAGCTACGGGGCCGCCTGGCGCGACTGGAGCTGGAGCGGGCACAGCTGGAGATGCAGAGCCAACAGCTGCGCGAGTCCAACCAGCAGCTGGACCTGAGCGCCTGCCGGCTGACCACGCAGTGTGAGGTGTGGCTGGAGGGCCGGCAGGCGTATGGGCGTGGGGGTGGGCAGAAAGCCTAGACCCAGGTTGTCCTGAGCTGGGTCCCACCCCCGAGCATGCTGCCCCCCTGCCAGCTATTGACACAGCTGCGAAGTGCCCAAGAAGAGGAGAACCGGCAGCTGCTGGCTGAAGTTCAGGCCCTGAGCCGGGAGAACAGGGAGCTCCTGGAGCGCAGCCTGGAGAGCCGGGACCACCTGCACCGCGAACAGCGGGAGTACCTGTGAGTGGGCTGCCTGGGAGCGGGGTGGGGCCTGCATCCCCTTTGGGCGTTCCTGGGGAGATCCCCCAGCGAGGGCCTAGGGACAGGGTTGGAGCTGACCTTCCAGGTCAGTCCGATCTGCGGCACGGGACCAGTGCGTCCTCGCTGCAGCGTGTGCCTTGCTACTGCCTCGGCCTCCCTGGGCCTCACACCCACCTCTCCCTTCTCTCTCCTGCCAGGGACCAGCTTAATGCCCTGCGCCGTGAGAAACAGAAGCTCGTGGAGAAGATCATGGACCAATACCGCGTGCTGGAGCCCGGGCCCCTTCCCCGGACCAAGTGAGCAGCCCTGTCCCCTCCCTCAGGCTGGACATCCTGCTAACCTCTGCCCCTGCGCTGGCCTCTGACCCCAGGCCCAGCTCAGGTCCAGGCCCCATGAAGGTCAACCTGGCCTCTGCCATCCCCAGGACACCCTTTGCTCCCTCCCTCCTCCCTGTCCTGACCTCCTCTTGTGCCCTCTTGCTCCCAGGAAGGGCAGCTGGCTGGCAGACAAGGTGAAGAGGCTGATGCGGCCCCGGCGGGAGGGGGGCCCCCCTGGGGGGCTGCGCCTGGGGGCCGATGGGGCTGGCAGCACCGAAAGCCTGGGGGGCCCCCCGGAGACAGAGCTTCCTGAGGGCAGGGAGGCAGATGGGACAGGTGGGTCTGGGGGTCAGGTGGCCAGGATGGTCCCTGCCCCACATCCTCCACCCCACCTTGGCGCCTGCCTCACTGCCTGGCCTGCATGCGTGACCCCATTGGCCTTCCCTGAGGCCTGCCCAGCCTGCCCTGATGCCACCAGTGGCTCTTTGCCCTGGGCCCTGCAGGGTCACCCTTGGCCCACACCTCCCTCCTGCCTGTGCTGTCCCCCACCCAGCCTGCCCCATCCGCAGCGGAGCCCAGGACCTGGGAGGTGCAGTGGACTGTAGGGAGAGGTCATTGATCCTAGACTGTAGATGAGGAGACTGAGGCCCCGGGAGGGGAAGCTTTTGCCCAAGGTCATGCAGTGAGTTAGTATGAAGGCCAGCAAAGGGCCAGTGTCCTGCTGCCCCCCTCATTTGCCTGGCTCCTCCGCCACCTCTGCACCTCCCCTCCCTGGCCCTGGGCAGCTTCACCCACTGGCCCCTCCACTCCACCCAGGGCCCTGCTCCTCTGACCCCCTCCCTGCATGAGCCTCCGCCCCCCCTCCTCTGACCCCCTCCCTGCATGAGCCTCAGCCCCCCCTTCCCTTCTCTGACCTCCTCTCTGCATGAGCCTCAGCCCCCCTCCCCTCGTCTGACCCCCTCCCTGCATGGGCCTCAGCACCCCCTTCCCTTCTCTGACCTCCTCCCTACAGGAGCCTCAGCTCCCCCTCCCCTCCTCTTACCCCCTCCCTGCATGTGCCTCTTGCAGGGTCCCCTTCCCCGGCACCCATGCGCCGGGCCCAGAGCTCCCTCTGCCTGCGGGATGAGACCTTGGCAGGCGGGCAGCGGCGGAAACTCAGCTCAAGGTTCCCGGTGGGGCGAAGCTCTGAGTCATTCAGCCCTGGGGACACCCCTAGGCAACGATTCCGACAGCGCCGTCCAGGACCCCTGGGGGCACCCATCTCCCACAGCAAAGGTGAGGGACAAGGGTCACTGTACCAGCCAGCCCCCCAACTCTTCGTGTACCCACCAGCTCCTTGGGGGAGGAAGCTTCCTTCTTGTCCCCTGTGTCTCCTGTAAGCTCTGTCCACTTCCGCACTGCCCCTGGGCCCAGTGGTTGCCTTGTGCTTCCCAGGACCTGGTGTGGGATGGGAGAACTCCGCTGAGACCCTCCAGGAGCACGAAACAGATGCCAACCGAGAGGGTGAGTGGGGGCCTGTGGAAGGAATAGTATTCTTTGTCCTGCCTGGGGCCCCTGGCAGAACCTCATTCATCCATTCTCTCATTTGACAATGATCCTTTACCAAGTGCCAGGTGACGTGCTGGCAGGGGACACAGCAGGGAACGTTCTGGTGTGAGGAGGCAGATAGTAAACAATTTGCCTAAAAATAATTATTATCTACAACAGCCCTGTCCATTAGAAATATGGTGTGAACCACATGATAATTTTAACTTTTCCAGTAGGCTCACCAGAAAAAGTGAAAAGAGACAGGTAAAATGGATTTTAATAACATTTAACTCAATATGCCTACGCTATTACCATTTCAGCATGTAGCCAGTGTAAAAATCATGAATGAGCTATTAGACGCGATTTTTTTTTTTTTTTTTTTTTTTGAGATGGAGTTTCGCTCTTTGGCTCACTGCAACCTCCGCCTCCCAGGTTCAAACGATTCTCCTGGCTCAGCCTCCCAAGTAGCTGGGATTACAGGCATGGGCCACCAGGCCAGGCTAATTTTGTATTATTATTATTATTATTATTTTTTTTTTTAGCAGAGATGGGGTTTCACCATGTTTGTCAGGCTGGTCTGGAACTCGTGACCTCAGATGATCTGCCCGCTTCGGCCTCCCAAAGTGCTGGGATTATAGGTGTGAGCCACTGCACCCAGCCAGACGTGATTTTTTTCATAGTAAGTCTTTGGCAGTTTGGGAGGCCAAGGCAGGCAGATCACTTGAGGCCAAAAGTTAGAGACCAGCCTAGCCAACATGGTGAAATCCTGTCTCTACTAAAAATACAAAAATTAGCCAGGCATGGTGTCCCATGCCTGTAATCCCACCTACTCAGGGGGTTGAGGCAGGAGAATCGCTTGAACCTGGGAAGCAGAGGGTGCAGTGAGCCAAGATCACACCATTGCACTCCAGCCTCGGTGACAGAGTGAGACTGTCTCAAAAACAAAAAACAAAAAAACATAGTAGGTCTTTGAAGCACATCACAGGCCAGCCCCATCTCACCTACTTAGCTCCGCCCTGGGCAGCTCAGCCCTAGATCCCGCTGGACCATCAGGAGGCGCTAATGCTCTGGGAAGAAAGGAGAGCAGGGGAGGGGTCAGGAGCTCAGGAGCTCTGGGCAGGCTGGTTGGAGTTTTAGTAACTAGGGTGCTGGGGTGGGCCTCAGAGAGGAGGTGAAATTGGAGCAAAGACTTGGAGGGGAGAGTTTGTCATGTGGACATACCTGAGAACAGCATTCTGGGCAGAGGGAACCACTGAGGGAACAGCAGGCGTGGTGCAGCTGGAAGTGGGGGGCTATTGGCAGGTCGGGGGTGGGCAGAAGGTGCTTGAGCCTGTGGGCCTCCTGGGACTCTGGGAGTCCTCCTGAGGGAGGCGGGTCTGAGCTGAGCCTTTCCCTCTAGGCCCCGAGGTACAGGAACCAGAGAAATGTCCCCTCACCCCGTCCCTCAGCCAGTGACACCGTGGGGACAGCGGGCTTGGGAGTGCAGCCTTCTCGGCACTGGAGTGTCAGCGGAGGCCCCAGGCAGCCCAAGAGCTCAGGGAGCCAGGGCCTCCAAGGGGAGTCCTTGGACAAGGAGGCCTGGGCCCAGAGATCCTCCACAGTCAGCACTGGCGCCCGGAGATGGAGCTGGGACAACTGTGTGGACAGGGGGGATGGCTGGCCCCCACGAGCAGCTCCAGGCCGGGCTTCTGGTTCTTCCAGGTGGCTCCCGCTGAGGCAGTGGTCTCTGGGGGATCCCCCAGCTGAAGGAGGCTGGCAGGAGTCGGCAAGAGAACCCCCTGCCCTGTCCAGGTGGGGAGCTGAGTCCCAGTGCTGGGGCACTGTGGCCTGGGCTGATCTTCAGCCTTAACTGGACATGAGGGGCATGAGAATAAAGCTGAACTGCAGCCTCCTGAGTCTTGCTCTGTCTGTTGGCCGCATTGGGTACCTCGGGGCACCAGGACACATGCTGCCCCAATCCTCCTGGTTGGCGGGGGTCTGTGGGCAGAGGGCCTCTGCCTGCACAGGTCTTTCTCCAGGGGCTTGGCCAGTCCGGCTGGCCAAAGCCCAGATGTCCTGGTGAGGTGGAGAGGGGATGGCATTCTGGGTAGCCAGCAGGGATTGGGGTCTAAGATCTGGGCTCACGGGTGTGGGGCAGTGAAGCCCCTGTTGCCCTGCCCCCACCCTCTCCGAGGGCACTGTCTTCTCTCCGTTCACATCTTCCTCCTACTCATCTCCCCTCCCTCCTTGAGGTTGAGCCCCTCCCCAGGGAGTTCTCAGCCTGGCGGGGCATCTCTTAATGCCAGGGGCTGCCACGAGAGGTGGGAGGGACGCTGGCTCTCTGACCAGGGCCTTTAGCATGATGCCTGAGAAGGGGGGCAATTAGGCTGGGGTGCAGGATGTGAGTCAGGTTACCTGGGGCCATCCAGGGGAGGGTGGGGCTGCGCAGGGCTGAGATAAGGCAGCCTGAACTTGGGAGGTGCAGAGCTGGGAGGGACAGTCCGTCCGGCCTCCCAGGTGTGACCTGCAGCAGCTTGAGTCCCGCCTCCTCTCAGCCAGGGCTTCACAGGACAGGGGCGTGGGGTGGACACCCTGGCCTTTCCAGCTGGCAGAGGAGCTGAGAGCCCCTCCTACCGGCCTCAGGGTGTGGGACCTCATGGCTGTCCCACTCTGCTAGGTGGCTGCATTGGTGGTCAGGAAGGGAAAGGCAGGAAAAAGACGGAGCAGAGGCTCAGGAGGACCAGTCAGCAGGGGCCCTGGGCCTCGTGGGGAGAGGGCGCAGCCCCGTGTGGCACTGACATCTCTTCTTGAGGCCTGCTCAGGGCTCTAAGCTGGGTACTGCACCAGGCTAGGAGACAACAGGAGCAGAACACGTGAGGTGCGCATGGCACCTGGTGGGCTCTGCACGGTGGCTGGGGGCTGACGTGCTTCTGCAGGCCCCCCCGACAGAAAACTGATCAGAAAACTGGCCACTCCTCTCCTTGCCATGGGGTCCCAGGCTTGGCTCCAGCCCCCTCGTGGTGATGAGGCTCCTCCTTGCAAAGGCCAGTCCGCTGGGGAGAGGGGCCCTGCTGGCCACCCCCAGGACGATGGGGTGGGCCCCACTGCCTGAGAGTTGGATGACTTCCAGGATCCAGACCCCCTCTCAGCCTGCCCGGCACCAGGCACCTCGTCCCCACCTTGGGGCACAGACTCCTAATGTCCTCCAGCTACTGGCTGCAGCCGGCATTCCTGGGCAGACTCCTGGCTTGGGGACAAATGCCCCAGAGGCTCCAGGTTACCCACGGGCTCAGGGATGGCTTCCACGGGGTGTTTCCAGTTCCCCGGAGAGTCGAGTAAGGTCCCGGAGCGCACGGCCCTGAGGCCTGGCCTGGGGGCTCGGGAGACAGGGCGGCCCCAGCCGGCCGCCCACCGGCAGCCCGGCGCTGTCACGTTCCAGCCGCCTGACTCAGGCCGCGCAGGGCGGGGAGCCGGGAGGCGGTGCCGGCGCCCGCCTCGGCCCCGGAGGCGGCACCAGGAAGCGCCCGCCCCGGCCGGAGCCGCCATGTAACCGGCGCCGCCCGGAGCCCGAGCCGCGCGGGCCCCAGCGACCCGCCCGCCATGGGGGACGAGGACGAGGATGAGAGCTGCGCGGTGGAGCTGCGGATCACAGAAGGTGGGTGTGGGGCCTGACTGCGGCTGCCCGGGGCAGGCCGGGACGGGTCATGGACCGGCTGGGCTCATTCGCCCCCTGTGCCCACAGCCAACCTGACCGGGCACGAGGAGAAGGTGAGCGTGGAGAACTTCGAGCTGCTCAAGGTGCTGGGCACGGGAGGTGAGGACCCCCATCCACCGGGCAGGCGTCCCAGGCGCGGTGCCCCTGACCTCCTGCCTGCTCACTCCTGGGCCTGGGCCAGGCCACTGAGCAGGCCCCCCACCCTTTCCCGGCACAGCCTGCCTTGCCTGCCCCGCCCTGCCTCGCCAGGGTTTGCATGCCCACTTCCAGGGCACTCCACGTTGACATCACTCCTCCCTCCACGGTCCTGTGCGTGCATGCCCCCCTGGATTTGCCAACATCCTGGGGAGGGGGACTTGCGCCCCTCTCAAGTGATTTGCATAGCTCCTCCCTTTCTTCCAATATGGGATCCCCCTCCCACATTTTGCAAATGCCCCAGAGCTGGTTTGCGCATCCCTTCCCCAGCCAGGTGCACACCTCTGCCTCCCTTCCTTGCACTGGCATCTTTTCACATCCATCTGATCTCTCGCAGGTTTGCATGTGCCCCGCCCCCACGCCTCGCAGCAGGCCCCCTGGAGTAGCGTGCTCCCCAGCCTGGTTTGCACATCCTTTCCCTGGTTTTGCTGGGCACCCTCCCGGGGTGTGCACACCCTTTCCTTAGAAGGCTCTGCCAGCTTTTTGCACACCTGCCTCTTGCCCCAGCTCCTTTGCCTCATTTGCACACCCTCCTGAGTTGGCATCGCCCCCATCCCCCAAGCCTGCACCAATCTCCCGCTCACAGCCTACCCTCCACCCACTCGCTGCTCCCACAGCCTACGGCAAGGTGTTCCTGGTGCGGAAGGCGGGCGGGCACGACGCGGGGAAGCTGTACGCCATGAAGGTGCTGCGCAAGGCGGCGCTGGTGCAGCGCGCCAAGACGCAGGAGCACACGCGCACCGAGCGCTCGGTGCTGGAGCTGGTGCGCCAGGCGCCCTTCCTGGTCACGCTGCACTACGCTTTCCAGACGGATGCCAAGCTGCACCTCATCCTGGGTGAGCGCACGCCACATCCCAATGGGGGTGGGGTGGCTGGGGGCAGGCAAGGCCACCTGAGGGGGCTGCTTCCTGACTTCCACTGCACTTCCCAGACTATGTGAGCGGCGGGGAGATGTTCACCCACCTCTACCAGCGCCAGTACTTCAAGGAGGCTGAGGTGCGCGTGTATGGGGGTGAGATCGTGCTGGCCCTGGAACACCTGCATAAGGTGGGTGAAGACTTGGCCTCAGGCTGTTGCTATGGAAACTGGGTCTGGGCCTTGGAAGGAACCTGCACACAGGGCAGCCTCAGGCCTCCCCCTGGGCTTCCTGGGGGGCCAGTGGCGAGCTGGGTGGGAATTGGAGCTGCTTCCCCAGGACCCCTTGCAGGAAGCCTCAACGCTGCCTGGTGGGGTCCCCTCCCCTGGCACCTCCTCGAAGGGGCTTTCCTCTTTCTGGGAACTCGGGGCTGTGTTCACAGAACTTCCTCAAATGGAAACCTCACGGCCTGGCTCCTGAGGCCTCCTTGAAGTAGAACTCTTCACACAGACTTTCCTCTCTCTGGGAACTTGGGGCCTGATCCACGGGGCCCTCCTTCTTTGCTTTATATCTTAAATGGCCTTTCTTATTCAGTGGCTCTGCCCTGAAGACCCCCTCTATAGGCAGATGACTTTCTCTGGGGGGTCTCCTTATCCTGAGCAGGGCCAGGAGCTGCAGGAGCTTGGGAGGGTTTTGGGGAGGAAGCCTCAGCACCCCTCTTGCTCCTACCAGCTCGGCATCATTTACCGAGACCTGAAACTGGAGAATGTGCTGCTGGACTCCGAGGGCCACATTGTCCTCACGGACTTCGGGCTGAGCAAGGAGTTCCTGACGGAGGAGGTGAGTGGAGGCCATCTCTGCCTGCAGTGCCCCATTCGATCCTTCTCCTTCCTGCCTCTTCCTGCTCTGGGCCTGCATTCTGGGGCTGCAGAAGTGAATAGCTCCAAGAAGTTTCCACAGCTCAGCTTTCTAACCTCAGAAGTTGAGGGAGTCTTACTCTGGGCCTTGTGGGGCACTGGGGCACAGGAGAGGCTTCGACATCTAAGCAGGACCTCTTGCCCTCCCAGAAAGAGCGGACCTTCTCCTTCTGTGGCACCATCGAGTACATGGCCCCCGAAATTATCCGTAGCAAGGCGGGGCATGGCAAGGTAGGTTGGCAGGGAAGTGGGGCTGGGGGAGGTGAAAAGGTGGGGTATGAGGCAGGGGAGATGCAGGCCCTCACCCCAGCTCCACCCTGCAGGCTGTGGACTGGTGGAGTCTGGGCATCTTGCTCTTCGAGCTGCTGACGGGGGCCTCGCCCTTCACCCTGGAGGGCGAGAGGAACACGCAGGCTGAGGTGTCTCGGTGAGTAGGGCTGGACGTGGAGGGCGGCCAGGGGGCTGCAGGGCCTGCCTGGGCAGGGCTGTGGGGGGGGGCTTGCTGCCCCTGACGCCCCCCCAATCCTCCCAGACGGATCCTGAAGTGCTCCCCTCCCTTCCCCCCTCGGATCGGGCCCGTGGCGCAGGACCTGCTGCAGCGGCTGCTTTGCAAGGATCCCAAGAAGCGATTGGGTGCGGGGCCCCAGGGGGCACAAGAAGTCCGGAACCACCCCTTCTTCCAGGTGAGGCTCCTGACTCAGGGCCCCACACCTCCTGGTGCATACCCAGGTGGGGCTGCTGTTCCAGGTTGAGGTTGTGCCTGGCCAGTTTCACTTTATTTGGAAATCCCCCCAGAGAAAGAAAGCAAGTGTGTGTCAGCTAGGTTTCTCTTCACATCCATCCCCACTGAAACTTGGCAGATGTGTTCCTGAAAGAAAGGATTCTAGGTTCATTGGCTCTTGGGGCTGTCAGGGATTTGAGAATGGATTGGTTGGTCCTTTCATTGGACAGACCCAGAGAAGGCAGGTGACCTGCCCCAGATGGCACAGTAAATTGTGCCGAGCTGGGAATAGACCTTGGCTCTAGATAGATCTCCTGCTGGTCCAAATCAGTACCAAAACCCACACTTATGGCTTTTAGCACCCACCCAGGCATTTTGTTCTTTTTCCCTGTCCCTGTACAGTCTGTGTGCCTGTCATTCAGATGGACGGTTGATCAGCACACATGGGTGTTTGCTCACTTGTTAGGAGCACACACGTTAGAGTGCAGTGCAGAGTGAATCTGGCCACGTGAGAATGCACTGACTCAGGGGCTGGGCCTGGCCAGCACCATCGCCCAGCAGGACTTTGTAACAGTGAATACCTACTGTGTGTCGGCCCTTTGCGGACATGAACTCATTTCACCCTCACAACTACCTGATTCTTATTTTTTAGACGGAGTTTCACTTTGTCTCCTGGGCTGGAGTGCAGTGGCGTGATCTCGGCTTACTGCAACCTCCACCTCAGGGGTTCAAGCGATTCTCCTGCCTCAGCCTCCCAAGTAGCTGGGATTACAGGCACGGGCCACTACGACTGGCTAATTTTTATATTTTTAGTAGAGATGGGGGTTTCACCATGTTGGCCAGGCTGGTCTCGAACTCATGACCTCAAGTGATCCACCTGCCTCAGCCTCCCAAAGTGCTGGGATTATAGGTGTGAGCCACCGCACCCTGCCACAACCACCTTGATTCTTGTCCCCATCTTGACAGATGAGGAAGCTGAGGCTCCAAACAATTAAGTACTTTGTCCAGGAAGTTATGGAGCTCAGATTCAACCCAAGGCTGAGAGGCTTGAATGCCTGTGCTTAATGGTCCTCTGCTTAAGTGTAGGCATCAGATTTGCCACTCGTCTGACATCTAAACAAAAGCACCCATTTCTGGGTACTTATTGTGGGCCAGGTACTGTGTTACTCATACTTCGAGTGCCATCTCTTTGAATCTTCCAAGCCCTGGGAGGGCCTGCCTGAGATGATTTCTTAGATAAGAATCTATGTCTTTGAGGTGAAGATGTCCCTTTGCACGGGGTGGGGAAAGCATCTGAGCAGTGTTGGTTTCTTTCAGTGAATTCCTCAAGCCCACCCTTTGCCTATGCTGGGCGCTGGGCTGGATGCTGGAGTGGGTTGACCAGTCATACAGGAGAGGCCCCAAGGTCTTCAAGGCTTGATGTGTGGAAGAGTGTTTCCCTCCTTCTGCCTTTTCTTTTTCTTTTCTTTTTTTTTTGGAGACAGAGTCTTGCTCTATTTCCCAGAGTGCAGTGGCATGATCTTGGCTCACTGCAACCTCTGCTTCCCTGGTTCAAGTGATTCTCCTGCCTCAGCCTCCCAAGTAGCTGGGATTATAGGTGCGCACCATCACAGCCAGCTTATTTTTGTATTTTTAGTAGAATCAGGGATTCACCATGTTGGCCAGGCTGGTCTCAAACTCCTGGCCTCGTGATCTGCCCACCTTGGCCTCCCAAAGTGCTGGGATTACAGACACGTAAGTCCCCGCGCCTGGCCTCCTTCTGCTTTTTCTTGGACAGCTTCTTTGGTGAGAGCAGTGCTCAGGTCCTTGGTGGTAGAACTGGAGCCTTCCAGCTTGAGTCAGTCATCTTGGCTACAGTGACAAAAAGTCCAACTCAAAATGGTGATATCTGTTGGAATCAAGTTTGGTGCTAGCCACAGAGATCAGAATGAACAGAGTGACCTAAGAGGTTTACTTATAAGTAAACCTTTTATTATACTTTTATATAATACTTTTATTATACTTACTTATAAATAGGTGGCTTACGTACTTTTCTTCTGACATAAAAGAAGTCCAGATTAGCAGACCAGGGCTGCTGTGGTGTCTTCACAGTGCCACACTGTCTTCAGGAATCTAAATTCTTCTTCTTCTTTTTTTTTTTTAATTTTTTTTTTTTTTTATTCTTAGCAAGTAGCTTCTATCCCTGGGGTTGCTTCATGGTCCAACATGGTTGCTGGAGCTCTTGCCATCTAAGCTGTCTCCCAGGTAGGGAGCAGGAGGAAGGAGAAGGGGCAAAAAGGGCACTTGCCACCTAGCAACCTCCCTCTTCAGGATCTTTTCCTGGAATCTTACCTAATAATTTTTTTCTGATAAGTTTTGGTCACCCCTAACTGCAAGCAAGTTTGTAAAAATATTCTTTTAATTGTGTATATTAGTTCCTGGAATAAAACTGGGGTTATGGTACTAAGGAAGACAGGGAGAATGGATATTGAGCAGGCAATCAACAGGTTCTGCCGCATTAGCTTAAACATAAAAGGGCATGTTTTGGCTCCCATAAGTGAAAAGGCCAAGGGAAAGTGGTCTGACTTAAGGCAAGACCACATCCAGGTGCTGAAACTATGTCCCTTGGTTCTGCTTTTCTGCATGGGGACTTCATCTAACCCTGAGAGGGTCCCTAGCAGTTCCAGACCACATCCTCTTAGATTTAAGTCCAGCAGGAGAAAGAGATTTGTTTTTCACGCCAACCCTTTTTTTTTTTTTTTTGAGACGGGGTTTTTGCTCGTTGCCCAGGCTGGAGTGCAGTGGCGCTATCTTGGTTCACTGCAACCTCTGCTTCCTCAGTTCAAGTGATTCTCCTGCCTCAGCCTCCCGAGTAGCTGGGATTACGGGTGTGCACCACCATGCCCAGCTATTTTTTGTTTTTGTTTTTTTTGTATTTTTAGTAGAGATGGGGTTTCACCATGTTAACCAGGTCTTGAACTCCTGACCTCAGGTGATCCAGCTGCCTTGGCCTCCCAAAATCCTGGGATTATAGGCATGAGCCACCACGTCCGACCTTTTCACACCAATTCTAGTAAAAGTTCCAGAACTGACTAAGTGTGGTGGAATGGTGGTTCTCTAAGGGGAATAGGGATTGTGTTACCAGAGGGAGAGAGAAGCCAGGGAGGCAGGAGGAATAGCTGCCCACCCCAAATGCCAGATGAGCCCTTGCCTCATGGAGGAACTGCCCAGTGAGGGTGGGCTGAGTGGAGGGAGTTTCTCATTCCTGACCTTTGACACCTAATCTCTGATTCCCTTGCCTCAGGGCCTCGATTGGGCTGCTCTGGCTGCCAGGAAGATTCCAGCCCCATTCCGGCCCCAAATCCGCTCAGAGCTGGATGTGGGCAACTTTGCAGAGGAATTCACTCGGCTGGAGCCTGTCTACTCACCCCCTGGCAGCCCCCCACCTGGGGACCCCCGAATCTTTCAGGTGAGGGGAAACTCATGGAACCCAGATGCAGGAGAGATGAGATGTTGCTGTCTGCCTCAGCCCTGGCTGACCCGAGGACACTGCCTAGGCCTTGTGTCCTGATTGGGACTTAGCATCTCCCCTAGACGTCTCCACTTAAAGGGGACCTAGGGTTGTCAGTCGCAGAAACCACCGGGGCAGGATGTGTGTTTGATAGTTCATGGTTTATCTTTAAACCTTCTGTTAATTTCCCTTCTATTCCATCATCTGTTTATTGTTATGTAAAAATATTGTTTAAAATTATTCACTTGCGGCTGGGTGTGGTGGCTCACACCTGTAATCCCAGCACTTTGGGAGGCTGAGGCAGGTGGATCACTTGAGGTCAGGAGTTCGAGACCAGCCTGGCCAACATGGGGGAAACCCCGTCTCTACTAAAAATACAAAAATTAGCTGGATGTGGTGGTATGCGCCTGTAATCCCAGCTACTCGGGAGGCTGAGGTGGGAGAATCGCTTGAACCTGGGAGGCGGAGGTTGCAGTGAGCCGAGATCACACCATTGCATTCTAGGCTGGGCGACAGAGTGAAACTCCTTCTCAAAAAAAAAAAGAGAGATCACTTTCTCACGTGGACACCTAGGAGGAGATGCATGTTGATATTGTGGCTTTGCATGCCCTTGGCATAGCATGGTACACTCCTGGAGGGACAGGTCCCCTCCACAGAATTTTTTTTTTTTTTTTTGAGACGGAGTCTCACTCTGTCACCAGGCTGGAGTGCAGTGGCTTGATCTCGGCTCACTGCAATCTCTGCCTCCCGAGTTCAAGCAATTCTCCTGCTTTAGCCTCCTGAGTTGTTGGGACTACAGGTGTGCGCCACTACGCCCAGCTAATTTTTGTGTTTTTAGTAGAGACGGGGTTTCACCATGTTGGCCTGGATGGTCTCGATCTCTTGACCTTGTGGCCGCCTGCCTTGGCCTCCCAAAGTGCTGGGATTAGAGGCGTGAGCCACCATGCCAAGCCCCCTCTACTGAATTTTAGAAGCTTACACCTTTTGGACAAGTCCAAACTCCCTTTGCTTGGGCATTGAGGCCCTTCATGATGTGGTCCTTGCGTAGAACCTTAGCCTCAGTTCTCATCATTTTCCTACTTGATGCTCTGGAGGGCATGATCGAACTGCTCAGAGGTTCCAGAATATACCTCTGTGCCTTTGCACTTGCTGTTCCTGCTACCTGGAGTACATGCTCTATAGTAGTCTACCTGGCAAGCTTCTACCCCTCTTTCAGGCCTCCTTGTCTGCTCACCTGGCCCAGGGGGTCACCCTTTCTTTGTGCTGCAGTCCTCTGTGGACAGCATCTCCTTCTGTGCAGTTTATCATGCTGCCATAATGATATCTTACCATTATCACTAAATAAACCAGTATGGTTTGTTTAATAGACAGACCAAAAATGGCCAGATAAGTCCCTTCTCTGAAGCTCTTAGAATTGACAACTCTGTGCTTGAATGTCCACACTCCATTCCGTTGTCTCACAGCCCCCATGATAAAGTTCTTTCTCTTGAATTGGTAGGTACTTTCACTCATTCATTTAATGATTCAAAAATGTGTAGTGAGTGCCTAAAATATTCCAGGTACTGATCTGGGTACTACATTTTTAGGAGAAGATGACACTTAGTTTTTTAAATTATTTTTTTAAATTAATTAATTAATTAATTTTTTAGAGACAGGATCTTGTTCTGTCACCCAGGCTGGAGTGCAGTTGGGCAACCATGGCTCACGGCAATCTTGAACTCCTGGGCTTGAGTGATCCTCCCACCTCAGCCTGTCCAATAGCTAGGACTACAAGCAAGTGCCATCACACCCAGATAATTAATTTTTTTTTTTTGAGACGGAGTTTCGCTCTTGTTGCCCAGGCTAGAGTGCAATGGCACGATATCAGCTCACCACAACCCTCTGCTTCCCGGGTTCAAGCTATTCTCGTGCCTCAGCCTCCCGAGTAGCTGGGATTACAGGCATGTGCCACCACGCCTGGCTAATTTTTGTATTATTAGTAGAGATGGAGTTTCTCCATGTTGGTCAGGCTGGTCTCAAACTCCTGACCTCCGGTGATCTACCTGCCTCAGCCTCCCAAGTACTGGGATTACAGGCGTGAGCCATCGTGCCTGGCTACAACACACAGTTAAAATGACCCTTGAAAGCTCCTCAAATTGCCAGGACATGGATCTTTAGGAAAAGCAAAGAATTAACTCTGGTTTCTTTTTGCATTTCTTCAGTAGCTCCCCTTGCAGAAGCAGCCAAAGTCTGGCTTGAAAGGGAGGAATAAAGGTTTTTTTCCTCAGAGGATAGAGCTGGATTCTCATAAGCTAAGCATGAACTCAGGCCACACTTTCAATGCATTCAGTGGTCCTTTCAGTGCCTTCAGCCCTTGGCACCTGGGGAGGAATAGGTGGTCACTCTGATGAGAAACTTGGGGTCACAGGCTGGTGGGGACAGACATGGCCCCAAGTGATTATAAAACCAGGTGGAATAAAATGTGTCCACAAATCCTGTGTGTACCAGAATGCAACTGGAACACCCCCACTGCCCCCTTGTCCAGGGTCTTGCCTCTGCCTGGTTCCCCACCAGAGTCTCCTCACCCGCACCCCCAACCCCCATGCCCATCCCCCCGACTCCCGCCCTGCAGGGATACTCCTTTGTGGCACCCTCCATCCTCTTCGACCACAACAACGCGGTGATGACCGATGTGCTGGAAGCGCCTGGTGCTGGAGACCGGCCAGGTCGGGCAGCGGTGGCCAGGAGCGCTATGATGCAGGTGGGCTGGGCTGGGGGAAATTGGTTTTAGGAGAGGCCTAGGCCCGGAACTCTAGGCCTAGATCCAACTGGCGCCCCCAGCGTGAGCTCGGTGAGGTCCCAAGCCTCTCCGACATGGGGCATGGCGGGGCCGCGGGGCTACCAGGTGGGACCTCTGACGCGCCCCCTTCGCCTTCACCTCCGCCTCCAGGACTCGCCCTTCTTCCAGCAGTACGAGCTGGACCTGCGGGAGCCTGCGCTGGGCCAGGGCAGCTTCTCTGTGTGTCGCCGCTGCCGCCAGCGCCAGAGCGGCCAGGAGTTCGCGGTCAAGATCCTCAGTCGCAGGTGGGAGGCCCCAGGCGCGGGCAGGGGTGGGGGTGGCAGAGCGCTGTCCCGGGGGCGGGGCCGAAGCACGGCGACCGTAACTCCTGCTCCGTCCCCCAGGCTGGAGGCGAACACGCAGCGCGAAGTGGCTGCCCTGCGCCTGTGCCAGTCACACCCCAATGTGGTGAATCTGCACGAGGTGCATCACGACCAGGTGATGGCTTCCGGCCAGGGGAGGGCGGAGAGAAAAGGGGCAGGCGCGGGGCTTGGGGGCACTAGATCCCCCCTTGGGCGGGATCTGGGGGCGAATTGGGCGGGGCCTAGCGTTTGATTCGGGGGCCCAAAGGGACCAGGGAGGCGCCGGGAGTGGAATTTGAGGGGAGTAGGGCCTGAGGACGGGAAGGCGGAGCTGAAGATGGACAAGAAAAGGGACTTTGGCCGGGCGCGATGGCTCACGCCTGTGATCCCAGCACTTTGGGAGGTCGAGGTGGGCGGATCACTTGAAGTCAGGAGTTCGAGACCAGCCTGGGAACATGGCGAAACCCCGTCTCTACGAAAAATACAAAAATTAGCCGGACGCGGTGGCGTGTGCCTGTAATCCCAGCTACTTGGGAGGCTGAGGCACGAGAATCGCTTGAACCCCGGGAGGCAGAGGTTGCAGTGAGCCGAGATCGTGCCACTGCACTCCAGCCTGGGCGACAAAGCGAGACTGTCTCCAAAAAAGTAACAAAGAAAGAAAAAAAAAGGATTTCGAGGAGGGGGTGCCCGAACATGGGCACGGCCCGAGGGCCGGGGCGGGGCCTGGGTGGTGGGAGGGGGCTCGCCGCGGTGGGTGGGTGGTGACCGTGGCCCGCCACGCCGCCCGCAGCTGCACACGTACCTGGTCCTGGAGCTGCTGCGGGGCGGGGAGCTGCTGGAGCACATCCGCAAGAAGCGGCACTTCAGCGAGTCGGAAGCGAGCCAGATCCTGCGCAGCCTTGTGTCGGCCGTGAGCTTCATGCACGAGGAGGCGGGCGTGGTGCACCGCGACCTCAAGCCGGAGGTGGGCGAGCGGCCTCGGCGGCGGGGCGGGGCTGTGGCGCCGGGGGCTGCTTCTGACCACCCTGCCGCCCTCGCAGAACATCCTGTACGCCGACGACACGCCCGGGGCGCCGGTGAAGATCATCGACTTCGGGTTCGCGCGGCTGCGGCCGCAGAGTCCCGGGGTGCCCATGCAGACGCCCTGCTTCACGCTGCAGTACGCTGCCCCCGAGCTGCTGGCGCAGCAGGGCTACGACGAGTCCTGCGACCTCTGGAGCCTGGGCGTCATTCTGGTATGGGACGCGGTCCTCGAGGCGGGGTCAGGGTCGCTCGGGCCTGGCGTCTTTCTGATGTGGAGCAGCACGAGGGGACGGGGGTCATCTTGGTGGGGGCGGCTGGGTTTCGTCTGAAGCTGGGATCGAGGTGGTTCAAATACAGAGGCGGGGTCGCTCTGGTGCTAGAGTCAGAGCATCCGGGTATTGGGGGTTAGAAGTTAGGGTTCACCAAGCGTGGGTCTGAGGAGTGCCCCTAGTGGGGAGGGTGAGTGGTTCTGTGGGAGCGGAGGGGTCAGCCTCGGCCCCGCAGCCTGGGCGGGTCTCACCTTCCCCTCACCCCTCCTAGTACATGATGCTGTCGGGGCAGGTCCCCTTCCAGGGGGCCTCTGGCCAGGGCGGGCAGAGCCAGGCGGCCGAGATCATGTGCAAAATCCGCGAGGGGCGCTTCTCCCTTGACGGTGAGGCCTGGCAGGGCGTATCGGAGGAAGCCAAGGAGCTGGTCCGAGGTGCGGAGCTGGAGGTCACAGACCACAGTTGGGGAGGGGGACGCTGGGACAGGGATGGTCACTGGGTCAGGTGTCCTGGTTGGGGATGGGTAGGGGAGGAGAGTGGGGCTGTTACGATCTCTTTGGGGCTCAGGCTTTACTCCAGGCTCCTCCCCACACTTCCTTGCCCCGCCTCCAGGGCTCCTGACCGTGGACCCCGCCAAGCGGCTGAAGCTAGAGGGACTGCGGGGCAGCTCGTGGCTGCAGGACGGCAGCGCGCGCTCCTCGCCCCCGCTCCGGACGCCCGACGTGCTCGAGTCCTCTGGGCCCGCAGTGCGCTCGGGTCTCAACGCCACCTTCATGGTAAAGGGCGGGGTCTGTTGAAGGGAAGGGGTTGGCGAAGCCTCGAGAGGTGGAGTCTGGGGAGGCCGAGCCATCGGAGCCCAGAAAGGGGAGGTGAGGCCGGGCACGGTGGCTCACGCCTGTAATCCCAGCGCTTTGGGAGGCCGAGGCGGGCGGATCACGAGGTCAGGAGTTCGAGACCAGCCGGAACAACATGGTGAAACCCCGTCTCTTCTAAAAATAGAAAAATTAGCTGGGTGTGGTGGCGCGCGCCTGTAATCCCAGCTACTCAGGAGGCTGAGGCAGGAGAATCTCTTGAACCCAGGAGGCGGAGGTTGCAGTGAGCTGAGATTGCACCACTGCACTCCAGCCTGGGCGACAGAGCAAGACTCTGTCAAAAAAAAAAAAAAAAAAAGGGGAGGTGAAAGGTGAACCGAATCCGGTGGTCGGTCTGGAGGCCAAGGCCCTGTCGGCCTTGACCTAGGCGGCTGGAGGCAAGGTCTGGGAATGGGGGTCAAACTAGATCTGGAAGCCGGGGTCAGGCGGGGGTGGGGGCACTCACCCTTTCCTTTCTGCCAGGCGTTCAACCGGGGCAAGCGGGAGGGCTTCTTCCTGAAGAGCGTGGAGAACGCACCCCTGGCCAAGAGGCGGAAGCAGAAGCTTCGGAGCGCCACCGCCTCCCGCCGGGGCTCCCCCGCACCAGCCGCCCCGGGCCGAGCCCCCGTCGCCGCCAAAGGGGCCCCCCGCCGAGCCAACGGCCCCCTGCCCCCCTCCTAATCCCGCCACTGTGACCCCCTTCCCTCATAGGGGCTGTGACCTGGGAGCCCAACTCACTCCCGGAGGCCTCTGCCAGCCGCCGACCTGATCCCCAAGGAACTGTCCTTCCCTTTCCTACCCCACCCCATTCCCAGACAGAGCAGAAGTATTTTTATAAGCAGAGAATTTTTTATGTCTTACCAGATAGAAATGCAGGGAAGGGGGACCTGCTGGGGAGTGGGGTTTGGGGGGCCCTCTCCCACGACACTGCCTCTTCTGGGCAGAAGGCCCCTCCAGGGGGACTGCTCCAACAGGAAAGAGCCCCTCCGCCACTTACAAGCACTGAGTTAGGAGTGCTAACTCCTAAAATGGGACCCCCTACCCTGTTCTCCCTTGAGGCCATGTTCCTGGGAGGGGCACCCCTCAACTGTCACTTTATGGACTAGTCTTCTGTGCAATTACGTCCACCAAAGACCCATGTTGGGGGGACTGAAGGAGAGGCCCTGGGGGACCCTCTGAAGCATTTCTGCCTCACTTTATGTCATCTGCTTCTCCCCTGTTGGGGCTAAGGAAGGAGATAGGTGGCTCCTAAAAGAGGAGGCCCTCTTCTCACCCACCCCCTCCCCTTTGGCACAGCTACTCCTGGCTGGGGGTGGGGCCTTGGGGGTCTGGGCTGGGCATCCATGGTCACTGCCTCAGCCCATCCAGGCTGTGCCTTTGACTTTAAAATAAAAGTCCACCCAGTGCTGTGTATGGCATCCGTATGTTCTCCTTCGTGTTGTGGGTGTCTAGAGCAGAGATTCTGGGCAGACAGGCTGCTAGCCCATGGAGTTTGGGACCTCAGTGGGGAGGGACAGGCAGACTCTTCTGGGCAAGAAGATATTCTTTGTTCCTTGACTTTTGCTATGAGCAGGAGGGCGCAACTCTCATCCTGGGTGTATATCCGGACAGCTCTGCTGGGTATCATTTAGGATATTCTTGGTTGTAAATACAGCTGCTGCTTGACTTAGGGTGGACCTACATCCCGATAAACCCAACCTGAATAGAAAATGCTGAAAGCCGAAAATACATTTAATGTCTGCAACACAGCAGACGGTGCCCGACTTAGGATCGTTTGATTTACCGGCTTTCAACTTTACCATGGTGCCAAAGCGATAGGCTTTCAGTAGAAAACATAAATGGTAAGGAGTTTCCTGACTTACGATGGGATTACCCATCGTAGGTCGAAAAATTCGTGTCAAGCATGTCAGTCGGGGACTGTCTGTAAGAGAAAACCCAACCCAAACTTGCTTAAGCAAAACACAGTGTTTTGGGGGAGCTCTTGGAACTATGCAGCTTCTCGATAGCTTCAGGCAAGACCTAATCCAGACTGAAGCACATGATCAGGACTCAGCTGCCGAGTCTGCCGAGATTTTATTGTTTTCTTGGTGGTGGTCCAGTCTGGAGGACTCTCCTTATGGACTCAAGACCGGTGCCAGGCACTCCAGGGGCTCCAGATGGAAATCTGGAGATGGAAGTGGTTTCCCGGTTCCCAAGGGAAGTCCTGAGCTGTGCTCTGATTGGAGCCACTGAGGTCATGTGCCCAAACTGAACCAATCACTGTGGCCAGGGAGGCAGTGTGCTGATTGGCTTAGACCTGGATCATGGCCTGCCCTCTGGAGGCTCATTGGGTGGAGAGTAGGGGAGGGGTGGGCCCTGGAGGGAGGTTACTTGAACCCGGCTGGGTGGTCAGTGAAGGTGGGAGTGAGCGGATCAACTCTACTCATTAGGGCCCTCACTGGAATCAGAGCTTGGTTCCCCTCAGGGAGTGTCTGAGACTCCTCCCTGTGTGATCCCTGCGGGGTGTGTGTGTGTGTGGCCATAGTGCGGTTGTGGCCTGAGCACCTTTGCCAGCACCGCAGGTCAGGTCCTTTTGTCCACACATGGGGATGTCCTGACAGCTCCCGCCCCAGGGTCTGCCTGAACCCCACCCTGGGCCGCCTCTCCATCGTTTCTCTCCCTGTGGCTACCCTGTGAGACCATCTCATGTAGACCTTCCCCTCCTGTCCCCGGGAGGCCTGGGGATCTGGGCTGGGACCCAGAGGTGCCCAGGTGAGGCGAACCAGGCAGGCCTTGTGGGCAGGTGGGGCTCCGGGGGAGTGGAAAGGGCGGGTATGCGGGCGCCAGCTGTGTCCCATCCTGGTGGTCTGAGAGAACGGGAAGGGGCCCTCAGGAGGAGGGAAGAAATTCTGAGGCTCTAATTCTGACTCATGTGTTACCAGCTGTGTGACTTTAGCAAGTCACCTAACAGCCCCAGCCTCCCCTATTTGTCGAAAAGAGGAACTAGAGAATTAACAGATGTAAAGAGCGTGGTCACTCAGTCACCAGGAATTTATCGAGATTTACTGACCTTTTTCAACGTGTAGGGATCCTTCTGAGCACTCTAGGCGGGAATCTCATTGAAGGAGATGAAAGGGTCCCATTTCATGAGGTACTCACAAGCACTGAGTATTACCATTTCAAAACCTTTGCTAATTGGGTGGATGCAAAATAGTCTCTCATCTTCAATTTCTTCACCTCTCATTCCATGTAACTCACAGCCACCCTATGAAAGAGGTATCCTTAGCCTCATTTCTTCCTATTAATTAATTTAGCTTTTATTTAAAAAAGAAATTTTTTTTTTTTTTTTTGAGATGGAGCCTGGCTCTGTTGTCCAAGGCTGGAGTGCAGGGGTGCGATCTCAGCTCACTGCAACCTCTGCCTCCTGGGTTCAAGTGATTCTCCTGCCTTAGCCTCCCGAGTAGCTGGGATTACAGGCGCCCGCCACCACACCCGGCTAATTTTGTATTTTTAGTAGAGAAGAGGTTTCACCATGTTGGGCAGACTGGTCTCGAACTCCTGACGTCAGGTGATCCGCCTGCCTCGGCCTCCCAAAGTGCTGGGATTACAGGTGTGAGCCGCCATGCCTGGCCTAATTTAGCTTTTAGAGATGGAGTCTTGCTCCGTTGCCCAGGCTGGAGTGCAGTGGTGCCATCATAGCTCACTGCAGCCTCAGACTCTTGGGCTCAAGCGATCCTTCTTCTTCAGCCTCTGGAGTACTTAGCCTCATTTCAGGGGTGAAGAAATGGGTTCAGAGGATGCAGTAACCCAGAGAAGGGAGGATGCTGGGTGGAAAGAGCAAGGACTTAGAGGAATGAGCCAGCCTTGGTTTGAATCCTGCCTCTTCTCTGTGTGGTCAAGGAGCCTGCGGGTGGGAGATAGATGTGATTGAGCTGCAGGCTGGCCAGGGTGTAAACTGGCAGAGTGGAAGGGGACACGGTGGGCACAGGCAGGGGGGTAGGGAGGCCAGAGGCCAGTGCTCAAGGTCTTAGGTCTGGCCCCCTGCTTCTGTACCTTGACTTTGGCTGCTGACCAGCCTCACCTAACATGGAGACTGGCTCTTCCAGGGGAGCCAGGAGAGCTCACCCTCCTACACTGGGCTTCTGTTTCCACTCTTCAAATGTCCTCAGTGAACAGGCTTGGGCTTCCTGCTCTGATGAAATGTTGGTGCCCCGAGAGGGTCCGACAGCCCTGTAAACTTCTGGCTCCCTCCAAGTCGCTGTTAACTTTTTGTTTTGGAGACAGAGTTTTTGCTCTGGTTGCCCAGGCTGGAGTGTAATGGCGTGATCTCGGCTCACTGCAACCTCTGCCTCCTGGGTTGAATCAATTCTCCTGCCTCAGGCTCCTGAGTAGCTGGGATTACAAGCATGCGCCTCCACGCCCGGTTAATTTTGTCTTTTTAGTAGAGACGGGGTTTCTCCATGTTGGTCAGGCTGGTCTCGAACTCCTGACCTCAGGTGATCACCCGCCTTGGCCTCCCAAAGTGGTGGGATTACAGGCGTGAGACACCACTCCTGGACTGCTGTTAACTATTAATAACTACTGTTCGAACTAAAGTTCTGGCCGGGCACAGCGGCTCACACCTGTAATCCCAGCACTTTAGGAAGCCGAGGCGGGCGGATCATCTGAGGTCAGGAGTTCGAGACCAGCCTGGCCAACATGGTGGAACCCTGTCTCCACTAAAAATACAAAATTAGCTGGGCGTGGTGGCGCATGCATGTAATCCCAGCTACTAGGGAGGCTGAGGCAAGAGAATCGCTTGAACCCGGCAGGCGGAGGTTGTGGTGAGCCAAGATTGTGCCACTGCACTCCAGCCTGGGTGACAGGGCGAGACTCCGTCTCTAAGTTCTAGAGTCACTGTTTGACTCTAAGCAAGTTACTTCTCCCTAAAGTACTCTGGGGGTGTAAACAAAAATATTCCATATGAATGTAGAGATTGCAAACTGGCCTATGCCTGGCCTATAGAAATTCATTTTTGGGGCCAGTACTTTTTTTTTTGAGATAGTGTTTTATTCTGTTGCCCACCCTTGAGTGTAGGGGTGCAATCTCGGCTCACTACAGCCTCAACCTTCTGGGCCCAAGTGATCCTCCCACCTCAGCCACCCAAGTAGCTGGGATTACAGGCATGCGCCACCATGCCTGGCTAATTTTTGTATTTTTGTAGAGATGGGGTTTCGCCAAGTTGCCCAGGCCGGTCTTGAACTCCTGAGCTCAAGTGATCTGCTTCCCAAAGTGTTGGGACTACAGGCACTAGCCACTGCACCTGGCCTAAGCACATGCTTTAAAATGAGGAAAAGCATATGGAATCCTAGATGTTAGGCTTTTACTGATGAGCTGGAAGGGCTGGCCCTGGGGCAGTCTTCCTGCATGGTCTAATCAGCTGGAGCAGAAACACGCTGCCGCCACAGACAGGGCCTCTGCTTTCCAGGTTGCCGCAGTTCCCACCACTCCCTGTGGTTACACCAGCTCTGTCCTGCATTCATCCCTCTGGCCCTCTAGGCATTTGAGTTTGTGACTCTGATATAAACGGTCTCCTTCCACGGTCACTGCTGCACAAAAATGGGCTTCGCGAAATGTCAAAGATACCCCTTAAATCCTTTATTTTTGGCCAGGCGCAGTGGCTCATCCCTGTAATTCCAGCACTTTGGGAGGCCGAGGGGGGTGGATCACTTGAGGTCAGGAGTTTGAGACCAACCCAGCTGTGGCAAAACCCCATCTCTACTAAAAATACAAAAATTAGCCGGGTGTGGTGGCACAGGCCTGTAATCCCAGCTACCTGGGAGGCTGAGGGAGGAGAATCGCTTGAACCCAGTAGGCGGAGGTTGCAGTGAGCCAAGATGGTGCCACTGCACTTCAGCATGGGTGACAGAGCGAGACTCCATCTCAAAAAAAAAAAAATCTTTTATTTTGTTTTAAAATTTAAATTTAGTTTGTATTTGTATTTGTGAAAGATGATAAATTTGGCCGAGTGGGGTGGCTCACTCCTATAATCCCAGCACTGTGGGAGGCAAAGGAGGGAGAATCCCTTGAGCCCAGGAGTTCCAGACCAGCCTGGACACCACAGTGAGATGAGAGCTTGTCTCAAAAAAA
>NW_026652280.1:83504486-83535688 GCF_009828535.3 Hylobates moloch
GGTATCTCAGCTCACTGCAACCTCCCACTCCTAAGTTCGAGTGATTCTTCTGTCTCAGCCTCCCAGGTAGCTGGGATTACAGGTGCGCAACATACCACCAGGCTAATTTTTGTATTATTAGTAGAGACAGGGTTTTACCACGTTGGCCAGGCTGGTCTCGAACTCCTGACCTCAGGTGATCCACCTGCGTTGGCCTCCCAAAGTGCCACTTACAGGCGTGAGCCACTTCACCTGGTCTGATGCATTCACTTCTAAGTTTTTCTTTCTTTTTTTATTTTTGAGGCAGGGTCTCACTCTGTCACCCAGGCGGGAGTGCAGTGACATGATCATAGTTCATTGCAGCTTCAACCTCCTGGGCTGAAGCAATTCTCCCACCTCATTTTTTGATTTTTTTTTTTTTGTTGTTGTTGTTTGTAGAGATGGAGTCTCACTATGTTGTCCAGGCTGGTCTCAAACTCCTTGGCTCAAGCGAGCCTCCCACCTCGGACTCCCAAAGTTTTGGGATTATAGGTGTGAGCCACCATGCCCGGCCTAGAATTTTCTTTATTGATACAGATTTTTAGTTAAAATGGCATCAAAATGTAAATAGGTTATTATAGCCTGTCTAAAGTCAAAAATAGATTGTGAATATCTTTCTATGTCAATGACTATATTTTACAATTATTCTTTGTAGCTGTAGAGTGCTTCATTGTATGGGTATGCAATGATTTATTTAGATTGTTTCTATTTTTGGCTACAGCTCCTTGCTATTTTATTTTATTTTATTTATTTATTTTTTGTTTTTTGAGACAGAGTCTCGCTCTGTCGCCCAGGCTGGAGTGCAGTGGCGCGATCTCGGCTCACTGCAAGCTCCGCCTCCCGGGTTCACGCCATTCTCCTGCCTCAGCCTCTCCGAGTAGCTGGGACTACAGGCGCCCGCCACCACGCCTGGCTAATTTTTTGTATTTTTAGTAGAGACAGGGTTTCACCGTGGTCTCGATCTCCTGACCTCGTGATCTGCCCGCCTCGGCCTCCCAAAGTGCTGGGATTACAAGCGTGAGCCACCGCGCCCGGCCCTGCTATTTTAAACAGTGCTGCAGTGAACATCCTTGTACCTACGTCTTTGCTCACCTGTCCAAATATTTCCTTAGGATACGTTTCCTAGAAGTGGAATTAATAGGCTAAAGGATGTGTCCCTGCATGCACGTTTTAAAGGTCTTTGATATATGTGATCACATTGCCCTTCAGAAAGATCCTATCATTTTATATGACTTGCAGCAGCACGAGCAAGATCCAGGAAGCACTGTCTCCTTTAAAATGAAATGGCAGGCCTCGCCAGCGGAGTGTGTCCTTGCCCTCGTTTTTCTTGGTGGAGCTCCTGGAGGCTGATGCGGGAGCAGAGGCTCTCCCTTTCCTGCCCTGCAGTCGCCACCGGGCCCGTGATGGTGGTGGAGGGTGTTGTGGACTATGAGCAGGGGACAAGGGACAGAAGTTGTGGATCTGACCTTTGTCTCTGCGGGAATGGGCTGGGGGCAGAGTCTGCATGGGGGAGGGAGAGAGTGACCCCAGGGATGTGCTGAAGGGTCCCCAGGGAGTGGGCGTGCTTGAGGGCAGGAGAGCTGGGCGGCGGGGAAGCTTTGCAGAACCATGAACTGAGCCGCCGAGTGGCTTCATACCAGGGCTCTTCTCCTCCCAGCTGTGCAATCGTGACCAAAACCACTTGGGCTTGAGTTTCCGTGGCCTCTAGAGTGAAGTGGGGATAGAACAACAGCCACTGGAATTGCCGACAGGTGCACGGCCAAACCCTTGGCAAAGTGCGTGGCGCGCTGGGATTCCCCCACAAAAGGCAGTTCACCAAAAAATTATTAAGAGAACCCAGGAAAATTGGGAGCAACTCAGGCTTGCTCAGGAAGGGACCCATGTCCAGGAAAGAGAGAGCGATGCTCTTCCCTCCCTCCCGGTCCCCCTTCCCTGGGCCACCGGCCTTCCGCTTCCGGCATCGCCAGAGCCGAGTGTTCTGAACCCTCCCCCAAAAAGTGAGGACCAGATGGCGCCCCATCCTCTGAATACCTCTCAGCACGGAATGTGAATTGCCACCGACCTGGCGTGTGTCAGTAGCTGCCTGGGAGTGGCCAGGATGGGTGTGGGAGTACACTGTTGTGTATATGAATGTGTGCGTATGTAAGTAAATACGTGTGTCAGTGCGAGATTGTGTGTGAGCACCTGTGTGTCTATGTGAGCGTGTGAAGACGTGTAAGTGAATGTGACGATGCTGGGGAGCATGTAAGTGCAACCTCATGAGTGCACGAGTGTGCGGGTATATGGGAATGTGTGTATGTGAGCACATGTGAGTGTGAGAATGTGGATGAGTGTGGGTAACTGTGTAAGCACAAATGTGTGGGTATGTATGCAGGTGTGTGCTGTGAGGATTGTGTTTGCATGTGTAAATGTGAATGTGTATGAATGTATATGAACAAAGCCTACGTGTGTTTTGTGTGATTGAGTGTATGTGTGAACATGTGTGACAGTGTGTGGACATATAAGTGTGAATGTGAACAAAGCCTGACTTTGTTGAGTGTGATTGTAAGCATGTGACAGTGTGTGCACATGAGTGTGTGTATGAATGTGTGTGTAAGAATGTGTCAGTGTGTGTCTATATGTGTGTGAATGTGTCAATGCGTTGAGTGTATGTATGAGTGTGTGTTAGTGTGTGTCTGTGTCTGTCAGTGTGAGTGTGTGAGTGCATGTGTGTGGGTGTGAGCGTGTGGGAGTGTGTGGGTGTGAGCGTGTGTGTGTGGGTATGAGCGTGTGAGTGTGAGTGTGAGCGTGTGAGTGTGTGTGTTGGTGTGAGCGTGTGAACGTGTTTGGGTGTGAGTGTGTGTGAGGGTGTGGGTGTGAACGTGTGGACGTGTGTGGGTGTGAGCGTTTGAGTGTGTGGGTGTGAGCGTGTGAGTGTGTGAGAGTGTGTGTGAGTGTGTCGCTCTCTGAGGGAAGCACACAACGCCATGGTAGAAGCTCTGAAGTAAACACTTCGTTCTTCAGTTGATTCTCCTCCACGGGGACTCTGTTCCCTACTGGGACTGTATTGTAGCTGGGGCATGTGAGATTCAGACCCGGCCAGGAAGCCCTGACTCTCCGCGCTGGGTGGGGCCGGGGCCTGGAGGCTGCAGATGGGAGCCGCCAGCAGGCACGGGGCGGCCGCTGGCCGTGAAGTGATGTGCTGGTTGACGCTGTGGGCATGTGGGGGCTGTCAGGGGAGCGGTGACAGAACTAGGGCCAGGCGGGAACTGGAATCTCCGGGAATCTTGCTTTGGCTGTGAATGGGGAAAGAAGGGCTGTGGGGAGGAGCACCGCAGGACTAGGCTGGGGGGACTGGAGCCGGGAGGTAACCCTGAGGCTGGCTTGTGACTTCATCTCCAGGGCAGACGCAGCCTAGGATGTGTGTGGGGAGTCCCTGGCCTGCTTGGAAATGGAAGCCCTTCCTCCCCAAAGCTGAGCCTTCCCAGGAGGGGTGCTCCGGCTCTGCTGTGGGGAAGACCCTGCCCTCCGCAGCTGCCCTCAGATGTCCCCGGGGAAGGGTATCCCTAATAACTGTTGTGTAAAGTGTAAGAAGCTCAGGGCACTGACTCAGGTGTGCAAGAAAAATCACTTTTTTTTTTTGAGACTGAGTCTTACTCTGTTGCCTAGGCTGGAGTGCAGTGGTGCAATCTCAGTTTACTGCAACCTCCGCCTCCTGGGTTCAAGCGATCCTCCTGCCTCAGCCTCTCAAGTAGCTGGAATTACAAGTATGCACCACCACACCCAGCTAATTTTTGTATTTTTAGTAGAGACGAGTTTTCAGTATGTTGGCCAGACTGGTCTCAAACTCCTGACCTCAAGTGATCCGCCCACTTCGGCCTCCCAAAGTGCTGGCATTACAGGTGTATGCCACCGCCTCCCACCACTTGTTTTTAACCACTCAGCAGTGTTTCTGACATCAAGACCTTGGCTGAACTGGCAGAGAAAAAGTAGCTTCCAACCTTCCTGGGGAACTTCCTACCCTGCTCAGGGTCCTGTCATAGCGGCAGAGATCTCTGAGGGACCAGAGCGGCAAGTAGGGGCTGGGAGGGCCCCCATCATGGGTGCACACAGGAACTTCTGACACGTCCACACTCCAGTCCTCGAAGCCCGCAAGATCCTTCCATGGCGCACTCAGGGCAGGAGACCCTGGGGGAGCCACTTGTGGGCCCCCTTGTGAGAGGCCCCAGCATGGTTCCTCCCCGGGGCCTAGGCTTTCTTTTGGCAGGCTGCTGTGAGTAGAGGCAGGAATCTCTGCTCTCAGGATGCCCAAGGTTGGCTCTCCTTTTTTCTTCAAGACAAAGGATTTTGGAGGACAAAAGTTAAGAAGACCTATAGGTGTTTTTTGTTTTTTTTTTTTTTTTTTTTGACTGTGTCTCACTCTGTTGCCAGGCTGGAGTGTAGTGGCACGATCTCGGCTTACTGTTACCTCCGCCTCCCGGGTTCAAGCGATTCCCCTGCCTCAGCCTCCCGAGTAGCTGGGACTACAGGCACCCGCCACCATGCTGGGCTAATTTTTTGTATGTTAGCAGAGACGGGGTTTCACCGTCTTGGCCAGGATGGTCTCGATCTCCTGACCTCGTGATCCGCTCGCCTCGGCCTCCCAAAGTGCTGGGATGACAGGCATGAGCCACCGCACCCGGCACCCACAGGTGTTTTTACCTAACACCCGCCTCCCCTAAGGCAAGTGCTGCCTGTTTGAATGGGCCGTGGTTTAAGGAAAAGGGGGAAATAGAGAAAAAAGAAAAAAAAAAAAAACAGATGAAGAGCTCAAAGAATGATCAGGCATGTACGCATGCATGAACACCATTAATGTGGGAGTGGTTGTAGATTCCTCCCCATCCATCCTGCTTCCTTCTCCAGAGATAAGGAATTTTACTGGAGAGGGGACTGGTCTTTGTCTCAGGGCAGAGAGGCTTGGTAGGTCCCTCCTGCTGCAGTCCAATGGGGCAAAGGGAACTAGGGGCTCTTGGACCCAGGCTCTAGGGACTTGGCCCAAGGCTCCTAGGCTTACCCTGGGAGCATTACCATCCCAGGGAGATGGGGGTGAAGGAGAGTGTGGGGATATTCTGGAAGTGATGTACCTCACTGCTGGCCCTGTCATTGGCCAGATTTGTCACCTACCCTCCTCACCTCCCTCCCCCGATGCAGAGGAGGTGGAGAAAGGGATGGATGTTGGCAGACCGTCCATTCTTCTCCTTCCCGTGATCATCACATCAAATCACCATCATGTCTTCTCTGGACACCACGATTCCCTATGAACGATCTCCCAGCATCTCCCACCCCTCCTCCATATGGTCCTCCATATAGAAGCCAGGGGAGTTAAAACAATGAGAGCAACACATATCTAATCATTCAACTTCTGTAGGATAAAGCCCACGCCTCTTTCCATGACCCATGCAGCCTGGCCCCTGTTACCTCTCCAGTCCCCTTTCTCACCATCTCCTGCCATGGGCTCTGCTCTGGCCAAATCAAACCTCTTCCAGGTCCTCAAATGCATTGTGCTCATTCTTTGCACTTGTCGTTCCCTCTGTGGGGCACGCTTTCCCCTTCTTTTGGCCAGGCTGATGCCATGTCATCCGTCAATGCTCAGATGGCTTTATTTCTCAGAGCAGCCCCTCCTGACCCCTCCACTAGCCTACAAGCCCCGACTCTGTGTGCCCTCAGTAGGCAGCAGTTCCCATTGAAGCAGCCGTCCCTGTGTGTTGCTGTCACTGTCTTTTCTTTTTTTGGAGACAGGGTCTTGCTTTGTCTCCCAGGCAGGAGTGCAGTGGCATGATCTCAGCTCACGGCAACCTCCGCCTCCCGGGTTCAAGCGATTCTCCTGCCTCAGTCTCCCAGGTAGCTGGAACTACAGGTGTCCACCACCATGCCCAGCTAATTTTTGTATTTTTAGTAGAGATGGGGTTTCACCATGTTGGCCGGGCTGGTCTTGAACTCCTAACCTCGGGTGATCCACCTGCCTCGGGCTCCCAAAGTGCTGGGATTACAGGCATAAGCTACCACACCCAGCCTGCTGTCATTGTTTAATTATCAGTCTGTCCGCCTGGGATATGAGCATGGTGGGGAGGGACGAGACTGTCCTCATCATTCACCATTGTATCCTTGGTGCCACATCATACCTGGCACATAGGAGGTACTCTGGCGATGTTTGTTGAGGGAACAAGTGAATATACTTGTAGATTCAGCCATTCCCTAGCAACCCCAGTTAAGCCCCCTGCCTGGGGTCAACCTGGACCATCACTGCTCTCCCCTCCCCATCTAGGTGCTCAGGGTGGGCTGGCCAGGTGTGCAGGGCCCCTTTCCCAGGCTGCCCCGCACATCCCATGTTTCTCTGGATGCTGCCTGTGTCACAACAGCTCTGCCACCTGCAGGCTGTGTGGGCTTGGGCAAGGCACACTCCCGCTCTGAGCCACGGCTTCTTTATTGACTCTTAGATTCAGTTCTGCAGAACCCTGGTGCTCTGAGGAGGTCTCCATGAGTAGGGTAAGGGGAGGCGGGATGGCTGGATAGTCCCTCCCCTTCAACCAGAGTGGCTTTGCTTTGATGTGTTTCTTATGCTGGGGTCAAATGTAAGATTCTGTTTGAAAAGGGCTCTGCTGCAAAAAGTAGTGAATATATCTCTAAGCTAGAAGATGAAGCGGGTCTCAAAGCTTAGCCTCAGGAGTTTCCCTGAAGGAGTGTGAAACCCATCTCCATCAATTCTTAGCTAAGTGACCTTGGGCAAATTACCGACCCTCTCTGTGCCTTAGTAACCTTATCCACGAAACGGGGCAATAATGTTGGCCGCCTCATGGCATTGCAAAGATAAGGTCAAGTAATGCATGCCAAGCACTTGGAATACCTCCTAGGCAGAGGGCAGGAGGGCCCCTGGGATGGGTGAGGCATGGAGGTCGCTGCCATCCAAGCCAGGCTGACTCAGGCTGGCTCCCACAGGATGGCGCATAGGTGCAGGTGTGCAGTGGTCTTTCGGCACATTTTCATGGAAAGAAGCCTTTCCTTTCAGATTCCTGAAAACCTCAGAGGTAAGGACTTTTCAGCAGGAAAGTCAGGGAGGGCAATTTCCATAAGTGCACCTCACACTGATGCTGGCGTCTGACAGCTTCCCTCATAGCACTGGACTGAAGGTGGGCGGGGCCCGGGCGGGCTCTGTGGGGTTTGCTCTGGGCGGCTTGCAGACAGCAGTCCCAAGGCCAGGGCCTCTGCAACCCCCTACTCCTGCCTGCTCCCCATGGTGCCCCCACTCTTTCTGATTCTCCCTGGGGCCTGGGAGATAGTGGGACACCCTGGGATGCCTGAAACTGCATGTTGAGAGGCAGCCAGGGAGTGGGGTCCTCGGGGAGGAGCCTCAGGCAGGTTTCTGGGCCCCCTGTAACCGGCTGAATCAGAATTTCAGGGAGTGCGGTCTGGGAATCTGCTTTTAAAAAAGCTTCCCAGGGTCATGTGTGGTGACTCATTCCTGTAATCCCAGTACTTTGGGAGGCTGAGGCAAGAGGATTGCTTGAGGCCAGGAGTTCAAAGTTACAGTGAGCTATGATTGTACCACTGCACTTCAGCCTGGGTGGCAGAGCAAGACTGTGTGTCAAAAACAACCAAAAAGCAACCTTCCATGGTGTATATTCAAGTTATGGAGCCACAGACCTCATGAACCTCCTGAACTTTCCTAATAGGGAGACCGAGGCACAGAGGGGAAGGGACTTAGCCAGAGCCACAGGGCTGCCGACTGGCAAAACCAATTCCCATGATGCCCAGCCGAGGCTTTCTCCCTCCCTGGGCCACACTTACTGTAATGTGGAATTTTCCATAGGGACACAGATCCAATTTTATACTAGGAGCTCTCAGAAACCAGTATTCTCTGCCAGAATTCCCTGCCATCGCCCACTTTAGTGGAAAGCTGGTATTCTACAGAGTAAGGGGTGTCTGCTATGTCCCCCACTCCCACCACGCCATACCCAGGTCCTCAGAGCCTCTCTGTGTTATTTTTCCTGCCCAGCGGGGGTCAACAGGTGTCTGGCAGGGCCTGCTCACCAACAGATGTCCCTGTAGACCTGTCACAAGGCAGGCTGCTGGGAGCATGCTGGACACAGAGGGGAGGTGGGGAGAAGCTGCCTGGGAGCCAGTGAGACCAGGCGGGCACTGACTGCTTAGCGGGGGCAGGCGTTTCTCCACCGAGAGAGTGGCAGACGCCAAACAGACTCTGCAGCTCTGAGCTCTCCAATCTGCCTCAGCGGGGTCTTCCGTGCCCTGCATCTCCCCTGGCTGGGGCTTGGAAGCTCAGCCCGGAAGGTTCTTCTTGCCCGAATGAGTCAAGTCCAGAGAAAGTGTCTGTGGTTGCCTGTGGAAAGAGGAAGCACTTTCTGGCTATTTCCTTTAATAACAACAAGAGTAGCGATGACCTTGAGCCCATTTATTGAGCCTCACGATGTGCCAGGCCCTGTGCCACACAGGTAGAAGGTCACACATAGGATCCTTGCTGCCGCTGCTGTTAGATACATAATAGTCATGGCTAATGTTATGATTGAATCCTTCTCTGTACCAGGAGCCAGGCACCGGACCCAGCACTGTCTACAGTTTCCTTTCATGAACAGGTTCTACATTATCATCATCTGCAATTGTTTCCATTTTGTGGATGAAGAAAATGAGACTTGGAGAGAGAAAGTAAATTGTCCAAGGTCACACAAAGGCATCCATGGGCGTTGGCCCTAGAGCCCGGGCCTCTCTACTTGAGAACTAAGCCCTTAACCACAGTGGTTAAGCGGTTATGCTGCCTCTCAAGGTTATCTCCTGCCTGAGAGACATTGCTTTCTAGCCGGTGTGTGGTGGTTCGCTTTCCTCTGCAACCCATTTTAGCTCTCTTTGCCCCAAGGATCTGGTTCTTGCTCCGACTCTGCAGAGCCTAGAGCTCCATAGACGCCAGCCCCGGGCTCTCTTTGCTGGAGGTGGCATGGCAGCTCCATTTGCTGTCTTTGTGAAATAAATCATGTCAGTCATGTGACCGCGCAGTGTCCCTCATCATAGCCTAGCTTTCCATTCTGATCCACAACTTGGTACCTCAATGTGAAGACTGTGGTCTGGAATGACAAGATTCCAGAATACAGCCATGAGTCACTTAGCCATGGGGACACGTTCTGAGAAATGCATTGTTAGGTGATTTCGTCATTGTGTGAACATCAGAGTGCACTTACACAAACCTGGATGGGTAGCCCGCAACACAGCTAGGCTAGATGGTACAGCTGATTGCTCCCACGCCACAAACCTGTATGGCAGGAAGTGCTGAGTAGCGGAGGCAATTGGAATACAATGGTATTTGTGTATCTAAACATATCTAATCATAGAAAAGGTGGCACATTGCACTATGATGATATGATGGCTATGAATGACATCAGTAGATGATAAAAATTTTTCAGCTCCCTTATAATCTTTTATTTTTGTTATTTTTCTCTTTCTTTCTCTCTTTCTTTCTCTCTCTCTCTCTCTTTCTTTCTTTCTTTCCTTCTTTCTTTCTTTTTTTTTTAAAAAAAGCATACAGACAGCCTCTTGCTATGTTACCCAGGCTGTAGTCAAGCTCCTAGCTTCAAGCAATCCTCCTGCCTTAGCCTCCCAAGTCCCAACTATGTTAGCCAGGCTGGTATCGAACTCCTGGCCTGAAGTGATCTGGTCACCTCAGCTTCCCAAACTGCCAGGATTATAAGCGTGAGCCACCACACCCAACCTCCATTATAATCCTATGGGACCACCATGGAATATGTGGTCCCGCACTGTCCAAAACATCATCATGCAGCCCATGAAATTAAACTGTTTCAAGGAGAAAAGCAAAGAACACAAGTGAAAGATGGATGAGGAGGAATCAATTGTGTGAACACTCAAGAGATGAAGACTCTGAGGTCCCAGGAGACCACCAGCTGTCAGCAGTGGAATATGATAGCAGATTTGTTAAGGTAAGCACCACAAAACAGTGCTGCATCTCAGGTGTAGAATGGGCTGAGAACATCTGACACTTTGCCTCCTCTTTTTTGATGTCATAATCACAGTTGTATTATTCTCCACAAGAATCCAGGTGAGAGATTACTTTGGGGCCCTATCCTCTTAGTTTTATTAGCTCTGTAGAAAGTATGGCTGGCCAGGTGCAGTGGCTTATGCCTGTAATCCTGGCATTTTGGGAGGCCAAGGTGGGCGGACCACTTGAGGCCAGGTGTTCCATACCAGCCTGGCTAACATGTGTAATCCTGTCTCTACCAAAAATACAAAAATTAGCCAGGTGTAATGGTGCATGCCTGTAATCCCAGCTACTCTGGAGGCTGAGGCAGGAGAATCACTTGAACTTGGGAGGTGGAGGTTGCAATGAGCCGAGATCGTGCCACTGCACTCCACCCTGGGCGGCAGAGCGAGACTCTGTCTCAAAAAAAAAAAAAAAAAAAAAAAGTATGGCTGAGGCTGGTATTTTCTATACTCCTGTTTTCCTTAGCTTCCTTAGCAACATAAAAGCTATAGTGTTGGGTGTGTCAATGGGCTTTTTATAATATCACATTTCCTAGCCTTTCAGAAATAGGACTATGAGATGTAAGCAAAGGTTATTGAGTATGGTTTCTGGGAAAGCTCTCCAGAGGAGGCTAAGCTGAGAGGCATGTCCTTTTGCCTTGCCCCTTCCTACCCTCTGCTGCCTGAAATGTGGATGTGATGTCTGGAGCTGCAGTAGCCATTTTGGGATCATGAGGTAGCCCCAAGGATGGGAGCCTCATGTTAATGACGGCAGAGAGCAAGATAGAATGAGCCCGGGGCACTGATGGCTGTGGACCTGCTGTATCAACCCTGGGCTGGCTACCTCTAGACTTCTTTTCACACGAGAGCAAAATTTAACCTCTCCCTTATTATAGCCACTGTTATTTTGATTCTCTGTAGCTTGTAGCCAGTGCAATTCTTAACCAATAGCAAAGCTTTTGAGCACACCGGATGCCTCACTTCCTACCTCTATTCATGAATAAAGGGAAGTTTGACATGGATATAGCAGGTTGTCCCTGAGGCGTCTGTACCGGGAACAGAGCCTGCTTTTTGTGGGCCTGGGGGCCTTGTGTTGGCTCCATTCTGTTTGCAGGAATGGACATGCACGCTGGTTTTATCTCTCAGAACTAGAGGAGGAGAATGAAGTCGTTTGGTGCAGAGGTGCCCTGGGAGAGGAAGGGGCAGCAAGAATGGTGGAGGCGGATGCTGCAAAGCGATGGCTGGGCTGGGGCCTGGGGATCTGTTTCTGGGAGTAGTAGCGAACCTCTGGGCTCAGGCAGTGTCCCTTCTGGCCTGGGTGACAAACAACAGTGCAGCTATGGGACAGCACAAAGTCGTGTGTTTCTGCCCCAACCCTAGCCTAACCTTGACTCTCTAGGACTGGCAGCCCGGGAACACTGGAGGCCAGCAGAAGCAGGGGATGCAGAGAGGATGGGGCCAGGTGGAAGCCGGTTGTGGGCTTGGATCTGAGCATGTGGGAGACACTCAACATGCCCTGAAATCCCCAGGGATGGCAGGTGCTGAGGTGGGCTGTGCTCTGTGGGTGTGCAGCCGGGCACTAAGAATCTTGGTAATTTAGCTGGAGACCTTGTTTGTGCCCCAGGTAGCCGAGCTGGACATGCAGGTTGTAGAGGGAGTTGGAAGCTGATGGACTTAATGAACATCGTAAATCCCATGGCAATCCCAGCATCGTGCCTCCCTATTGCCTGGTGGAGACTTACCTCTTTGGAAAGCTGGTTTCAGCAACTGCTCCATAAACATCCTTGAAGTTCATGGCCCTCTTTGCTGTCTCAGAGCTCACGCGGCACTTTCTCAGTCTGTTCTGTGTTTGCTAATTGAATCAGCAATTCAGCCATTTGGATTAAAAGGCATACACAACTTTTTTTTTTTTAGAAAGCAAAAACACCTTCAGTTGAAGCAGCTCTGCCTGACCTACCATTTGCCAAAGGAGATGTTCTCAGAAACATGTTGTTGCCAATGCTCAGAATAAAGATCTGAGAGCCTGTAGCAAGGATCAGAAGCCTCATGGCCAACATCTCTGCATTTATAAAGCATGATTTCTCCTGTGATTTGGTGAGGAGCTATTTTAACCCTCAGTTTGTAGATGGAGAAGGTAGGGGGAGGTCTTGCTTGTGATGATGAGGCCAGTCACTGGTGGAGACTCCAGGTGTCTTTTTATGTCATCTCACCATCCCTTAAACTGTTAGCATCAGGGAAGATGGGCTCATTATTAGCCCAAATATTGGCTTATATAGCATAAAAATGGTAGCTGATATTTGAGTATGGACTCTGAGCCTGGCCCAGGACCAAGTGGCTTTGATCTGTGATTTCGTATAGTGTGTGTAGCTTACCCAGCTCCTGTTCCTCCCACTTGTGCTTTCTGGTCCCTCCAAGCTTGCTGTAGGTCAGTTGCTGGAATGCACAGGATGCTGGGGTAGATGCTCACCCATTTCTGCTGGTCACAGATGAGGAAGCACCTAGCCCTAATGGCAGCTGGCAGCCAGCCTATCACCCCTAGGGGACCGTACCTCAGGGTCCAGCTGAGGCTACAGATGACAGAGGAGAGAGGGAAGAGGTCAAGTCCTGAGGACACAGCTGAGCTGCTGGATCGAACCAATCCTGAAGTCCACCCTACTGCTGGACTGTCCTTTAGCCAGGCTGCATCTCTGTTTATCATTTTATTTCTTAGCACCATCCAGAGCCAAGAGAGAGAATCTTCATGTCCAAGGGTCAGCATGCAGCTCATAGAGGGGCCGGAAATCACGGCTGTGTCTGTGCTACTTCCTCCCATCTTCAGGTGCCATGAGTGAATCAGGAAAAGATGCTGGTACTGTATTAGTCCATTCTTATACTGCCAATAAAGACATACCTGAGACTGTGTAATTTACAAAGGAAAAAGGTTTAATTGACTCACAGTTCCCAGAGCTGGGGAGGCCTCAGGAAACTTACAATCACGGGAGAAGGGAAAGCAAATACGTCCTTCTTCACAGGGCAGCAGGAGAGAGAAGAATGAGGAAAGATGGAAAGCCCCTTATAAAACCATCAGATCTCATGAGAACTCACTCACTGTTACAAGAACAGCATAGGGGTAGCCACCACCATGATTCAATTACCTCCCACCAGGTCCCTCCCACTACATGTGGGGATTGTGGAAACTACAGTTCAAGATGAGATTTGGGTGGGGACACAGCTAAACCATATCAGGGACTAAGGATACCAAGTCACGGGAGTCATCCGCACAGTTCAGTGGTGTGCCAACTAACAAAGTGTTCTGCAGTAAGAAATCACCCCATCTGGGTGATATGTGTAACTGGCAGAGGAAGTTGGCTCAGTGATGGGGAGCTTCTAAGGAAGCCTGGCCTGGCTGTGGTGTGGGATGTGGACACTGGCCCAGCAGAGGGGCCTATGGCTCCAGCAGAGGGGACATGCAGGTAGCCGACGGCCCGGAGCAGGGCTATACTCCTTCCACCAGACACCACCATTCTTCAGGTGCGGTGACAAGGCAGGGGAAGCTGCTGGGATGTCTTGGGACTTCCAAGAGGCTGAGGTTGTTCATTTACCAGCCTTCAGTGGTTACTACCGAGAGCTGTCCTGTAGCCCACAGGGGGCAGGGCAAGAATGAGAGTGGACTTGGGGCTGGGTGTGGTGGCTCACGCCTGTAATCCCAACATTTTGGGAGGCTGAGGCAGGTGGATGACTTGAGGTCAGGAGTTCGAGACCAGCCTGGCCAACATGGTGAAACCCCATCTCTACTAAAAAAATACAAAGATTTAGTGGTGGCCCGTGCCTGTAGTCCCAGCTACTTGGGAGGCTGAGGCAGGAAAATCACATGAACCCAGTGGGCGGAGGTTGCGGTGAGCTGTGATTGCACCACTGCACTCCAGCCTGGGTGGCAGAGCAAGACTCTGTCTCAAAAAAAAAAAAAAAAGAAAAAGAAAACAAAAAGAGAGTGGACTTGGCCCAGAGGTGGGTGAAGGTCAGTAGCCACCTGTGGAGCCTGGGGCTCTGTGCCACGGTGGCCTCTCTGGAGATAAGGCAGTGGGTGCCAAAGGAAGGGACCCCCAGGGAGGAGGCAGTGACTTGGCCGGTTCACACTCCAAGACTGTATTTTGGCTCAGCTGGCCCAGAAGCTCCCTGGCACCCCTTTCCCTGGAGGGAGACGTGGGCAGGGTGTGCAGAGCCCCGCGAGGGGAGGACAGGCTGGCTCCCCACTGCCCCCAGCAGAGGGTGGGAGTGAGACTTAAGAGATGGGACCTCAGTTTCTCAGTGGAAGGCAGTGGGGTGCTGCCCACAGCAGCATTTGCAAGCTATGTTCCTTGGAGCTCAGGGAGGCTGGAAGATTATGACAGATGCTCAGCAAAAAGGTTGTCATCAGCCGTGTACTGTGCTGCCCCTTGGAAAGTCATCAAGGGCCTCAGCGCATTAAACGCTCTGAGGAGTCCTGCATTGTGATGTATGTTTAATTCAAGGCTCCCCATGGCACACCCAGGAATGCCTGTGGAGCACTGGAATGTAGTTTGGAAACTCTTCTGGATCTGGCTTGCTCTGAGCCTGGACATTGCCTTGGGAACAGGCCAGGCTTGTCATGGCAGGTGGTTTATGAGCAGAAGGCTGCCTCATTAATTTGCAGGGAGGTCATCTTCCCTTGCACCCATCATCCCAGGTCACTCAGCTCTGGGCAGGCCCCTTGCTCTCTCCCCACAAGCCGGGGGAGCTCAGCCTGTTTTTTTTTTTTTTTTTTTTTTTTTCTTGAGACAGAGTCTCGTTCTATTGCCCAGGCTCTGGAGAGTGCAGTGGTGTGATCTCCCCTCACTGCAACCTCCGCCTCCCAGGTTCAAGCGATTCTCCTGCCTCGGCCTCCCAAATAGCTGGGATTACAGGCACCCGCTACCACGCCCAGCTAATTTTTGTATTTTTAGTAGAGACCGGGTTTCTCCATGCTGGTCAGGCTGGTCTTGAACTCCCAACCTCAGGTGATCCGCCTGCCTCGGCCTCCCAAAGTGCTGGGATTACAGGCATGAGCCACTGCGCCCGGCCACTCAGCCTGTCTTTCTAAAGCAGTTGCTACAGCTTTGCCTTTTAGGGTTTCTTTCTAGGAGGGAGAATGGTCCCAGGACTTGCTCCTCTGTGTGACTCTTGCAGGTCACTGCATGCTGGGAAGGGGAGAAGGGTCCTGATCTCAGGCAGATCTAGGACATTCCATTCCCAGGCTGGTTCCTGATTTCCCTTCTAGGGTTGTTCCCCAGGCCTCTGTAGTGCGGGGCCCTGTTGGGGCTCGGGGAGCTCAATCTCTGCAGTGGACTTTGGGTCAGTCCTTTCCTGGTTCTGTTTCTGTTTCCAAAGAGCCAGGCATTCATTCACAACGAGAACTGTCTCTACGTGTAAGGCTGGAGCTGGGCCCAGGGATAGAGAAGTGGACAAGATGAAGCTTGGTCCCTGCCCTCAGCGGGTGCTCATGTGGTGTGGGGACAAAGACCTTAGCTGATGAGGCCACGAGGGAAGTGGTTCCAGGGAGCACATGAGAGGGAGGCACTTAACTTTATCCATGGGGGCTGGAAAGGATTCTGGAGGTACCAGGAAGGCTGGAGAACCACAGAAACAGGGTGCAGCTCCCAGAACCCGAGGCAAGGTCAGGCCACAGGAGCGATCGGCCACTGCCACCATTGAACACTGGGTGCCACGCCTGGCCCCACTGCAGCCTCTGGCTCTGTGCCCCATAAACCACCTACTGTCCCTGAAGTTGGACACTGTGCCCAGAATGGACGGACTTGACACTGTCCCTAATTCTTTTTTTTTTTTTTTTTGAGATGGAGTCTGTCTCTGTTGCCCAGGCTGGAGTGCAGTGGCCTGATCTCGGCTCACTGCAACCTCCACCTCCCAAGTTCAAGTCATTCTCCTGCCTCAGCCTCCCAAGTAGCTGGGATTACAGGCATGAGCCATCATGCCTGGCTAATTTTTGTATTTTTAGTAGAGATGAGGTTTCACCATGTTTGTCAGGCTGGTCTCGAACTCCTGACCTCAGGTGATCCACCTGCCTTGGCCTCCCAAAGTGCTGGGATTACAGGCATGAGCCACCATGTCCGGCCTCTCTCTTTTTTTTGAGACAGGGTCTTGCTCTGTTGCCAAGGCTGGAAAAAAAAAAAAAAAAAAAAAAAAAAAAAAAAAAAAAAAACCAGGGTTCAAGTGATTCTTTTGCTTCGGCCTCCTGAGTAGTTGTGCCTGGCTGTGCCCAGCCAGGAGAAATTTTTATTTAAGTCTTTTGCACACTTTCTTTCTTTTTTTTTTTTTTTAATGGAGCTTCGCTCTTTAGCCCAGGCTGAAGTGAAGTGGCACGATCTCGGCTAATGGCAACCTCCCCGCGTTGGGTTCAGGAGATTCTCCTGCCTCAGCCTCCCAAGTAATTGGGATTACAGGCGCCCGCCACCATGCCCAGCTAATTTTTTTGTATTTTTAGTAGAGACAGGGTTTTGCCATGTTGGCCAGGCTTGTCTCAAACTGCTGACCTCAGGTGATCCTCTCGCCTCAGCCTCCCAAAGTGCGAGGATTACAGGCATGAGTTACCACGCCTAGCTCCCTTTTTACACTTTCTAACTGGATTTTTGTGCTGTTGTTGAGTTGCAGGAGTTATTTCTATATTCTGGATATTAATCTCTTATCAGATACATGATTTGCAAATATTTCTCCCCATTCTGTAGGTTGCCTTAGGCTGTATTTTTAAATTGTTGAATTCTTTGTATTTTTGTTGTTGTTGTCGTTTTTTTTTGAGATGGAGTCTCACTCTGTCGCCCAGGCTGGAGTGCAGTGGCACAATCTCGGCTCACTGCAAGCTCCGCCTCCCGGGTTCACGCCATTCTCCCGCCTCAGCCTCCCCAGTAGCTGGGACTATAGGCGCCCACCACCGTGCCTGGCTAATTTTTTGTATTTTTAATAGAGACGGGGTTTCACTGTGTTAGCCAGGATGGTCTCGATCTCCTGACCTTGTGATCCGCCCACCTCAGCCTCCCAAAGTGCTGGGATTACAGGCGTGAGCCACCGCGCCCGGCCTTGTTGTCATTTTTAAAAGAGACTAGGTCTCGTGGTGTCACCTAGGAGGGAGTGCAGTGAAGCAATCAGCTCACTGCAGCCTTGAACTCCGGGCTCAGGAGTTCCTCAGCCTCAGCCTCTTGGAGTAGCTAGGACTACAGGTGCATGACACTATGCTTGACTATTTTTTTATTAAAATTTTTATTTTTATTTTTTGTAGAGATGGGGGTCTCGCTATGTTGCCCAAGCTAGTTTCAAAGTCCTGGCCTCAAGTGATCCTCTTGCCTCAGCCTCCAGGATGCTGGGATTACAGGTGTGTGCCACAGCACCTGGCCCTCGTCAGTTTTTGGAAGAAGACAGCACAGCATGTCAATAACCACAGTGGCTGGTGATCTTGTATCTTTCTTGCCAACAGAAGTCTGGTTTCGTGTGGGGGGGCAGCATGCTCAGCCTGGGTCCTGACGATAGGATTTCCATCTGATACTCCACCTTCCCAGTCTCTGTTGCATCTGGGGGTGGCCGTGTGATGTGGTTCTAGCCAAAGAGATGTGAAGAAATGTGAGGAGGAGGGGGTGCTTCTGGGAAACACTTTCCTTCTTTATGAGAGGAACACTCCTTTCTTCCCAAAAAAAGGCCAATAAAAGTGGACTTGGCTCCTGGATAACATCTCTGAACTATTTCCCCAAACCCAGAATGGCCCATATCACGCTGCTGCCTCTTATTGCTTCAGCCTCTGATATGTAGATTTTCAGTTCATTGCATCCAGAGACATTACTAATGGCTACAGCTGTGTGACACCTAGGAAGAAAATTCATTTCTTATTCCATTTCCTATCTTAAATTAGGTCAAACAACACTGTGTAATATAACTCCCAGTGGGGTTTGAACATTGAGAACCACGTCAGAACCTGCAACATAAAACAGCTGCAATGTAAACAGGAGCCCCCACGATCGAAGTCCAAAAATGCAATACCTTTCTCCTTCTAAGGCAAAGCCCAGATGAATTCAAGCCAAGACCCCTTCCTCTGCAATGTCTTACCATGCTCGGCCTTAGATGGAGGGCCCCACTTGGCTGAAATCTGGCTTCCCTTGGTGGCAGTTGCAGCCCGGATGGCTCTTCTCCACTTTTAGAGTGAACCTGATACAGTTCTGGAGTGCAGTGGCATGATCTTGGCTCACTGCAACCTCTGTCTCCAGGGTTCAAGCGATTCCCGTGCCTCAGCCTCCCGGATAGCTGGGACTACAGGCATGCACCACCACGCCCAGCTAATTTTTGTATTTTTAGTAGAGATGGGGTTTCACCATGTTGGCTAGGCTGGTCTCGAACTCCTGACCTCAAGTCAAGTGATCTGCCCACCTTGGTTTCCCAAAGTGCTGGGATTACAGGCGTGAGCCACTATGCCCGGCCACAGTCTATGTTTCTAACCTGGACTGACTTTTCCAAAGAGCCAGTCCCTGGCACATATGAGATGCTCCTAGCACACTCCACACCCACAAAATATAAACATCAGACAGACAAAAGCAGCACCTCTATCATCACAGCAGCAAACCCAGCAACGCATGGTCCAGAGTCCAGCCCAGAGCCCACTGCACTGGGCAGCCACAGGCCTAGAGGAGCTGGCTTAGCTGGAGCAAGGATGCAGGCAGAACGCACCAGCGACAAAAGGAATGATGTTGCACTTCACCAGGAGATGAGAGTCCATGACCCAGGAATTGAAACTCCACTGGTGGAAATTGCCCAGCGAGAGGCAAACTGTGTCCCCTGCCGTCCATCCGTCCGTATCCACCCAGGCTCACAGCTTCCTCTGAGAGCAGCGGGTGGGGGAAGAGTTGTCTTCTTGGGTCACTTAACATTTGCAGGGAAGTCACTCCCGGAGCCCTTACCTAGGGCTCCCCGCCCCTCCCCCACCTTGTGCTTATCCTGCTTATTCAAAGGCTCTTAATTTTGATGAGTTTCCCACTCCTCCAGGAGGCCCTTCTCAGAGCTGCATCCTTGATTCTCCGCAGTTCCGGTGGTGTCCTGCTTTGCCCTCTAAGCTTCTCCTTCCTCGGCGAGATCTGCAGGAGGCTTTCAGCTCTGAGCCGTGAAGTCTCAGCAGCTGCTCAGGAATTCCCAGGGCCCTCCAAGGGGCCTCAGACCCGACGTGTCTCCGCTGCAGAGTCACCGTGGAATATTCCTGATCCAAAGCAGCTGCCAATGCCTCAGACGCCTGTGCCCCCAGAGGGCCAGGGGCAGCTGTGTGTCTTTTCCCAGGGGCTTTTGAATTTCCTAGGACTTATTTTTAGAGTGGCAACAGAAGCCCTCCTTTCTGCCACTCTGTCTCTGCAGCAGTGGGTCAGGCTTCCGGCGTTTATTTCCATCCATGATTCCTCCCCAGCTGAGGTTCCCAACCACAGCAGCTCACTGGAATCGCAAGTCTACCGATGCTCAGACCCCACTCCAGGGATCCTGGGGTGAAAGCAGGGGAGGGGCCTGCATCAGCATCTTAAAATTCCCCGATGGTTGTAGCAGCCAGACGGAAAACCAAGGCTTTTCCAGGGATGCAGCTAGGTTGTTTTTCTTTTTCTTTTTTCTTGGAGTCAGGGTCTTACTCTGTTGCCCAGGATGGAGTTCAGTGATGCAGTCTTTGCCTTACTGCAACCTGGACCTCCCTGGGCTCAGGTGATCCTCCCACCTCAGCCTCCCAAGTAGCTGGGACCACAAGCGTGCACCACCATGCCTGCCTAATGTTTGTATTTTTTGTAGAGGAGGGGTTTCACCATGTTGCCCAGCCTGGTCTTGAACTGTGATTCTCCTGCCTTGGCCTCCCAAAATGCTGGGATTATAGATATGAGTCACCATACCCAGCCCCAGCTAAGTTTTTTAAACATAAAAACCCATATAAGACCAGGCGCGGTGGCTCATGCCTGTAATCCCAGCACTTTGGGAGGCCGAGGTGGGCAGATCACGAGGTAATGAGTTCGAGAACAGCTTGGCCAACATGGTGAAACCCCGTCTCTACTAAAAATACAAAAATTAGCCGGGCGTGGTGGCAGGCGCCTGTAATCTCAGCTACTTGGGAGGCTGAGGCAAGAGAATCACTTGAACCTGGAAGGCGGAGGTTGCAGTAAGCCAAGATCACACCACTGCACTCCAGCCTGGGTGGAAGAGCGAAACTCCATTTCAAAAACAAACAAACAAACCAAACAACCAACCCACCCCGTATTGGTCCTTTCCTTTTCTTCAATACATAGTCTTACACTGTCTGCTGTATTGTGGAGTCTTTCTCTCTCCTTTTTCTCCCTTTTTTTTTTGAGACAGAGTCTCACTCTGTGGCTGACGCTAGAGTGCAGTGATGTGATCTTGGCTCACTGCAACCTCCACCTCCTGGGTTCCAGTGATTCTCCTTCCTCAGCCTCCCGAGCAGCTGGGATGACAGGCGCCCGCCACCACGCCTGGCTAATTTTTATATTTTTAGTAGAGACAGGGTTTCACCATGTTGGCCAGGCTGGTCTCAAACTCCTGACCTCAAGTGATTCGCCCATTTCGACCTCCCAAAGTGCTGGGATTACAGGTGTGAGCCACCGTGCCCGGCCCTTTTTCTCTTTTATTTACTGTAGACCATAGTTAAAGTAGCAACTCATGGTGGTCCAGTGATATATGGAGTTTTTGGCCCAAATTTGAATCACTGTGGACCCATCAGGTCCAGGAACTTACCCCATGCTTATTTCCCCAGTTCCTGAATGTGCAGTTAGAGCAGGTGTTCCTGGCAACAGGCAGAATCTCCACTTGGGCTCTCTGACCTGCAAAGAAAGAACCATGAAGATAAGAAGGGCCATGTGGGAGCCCCTGGAGCTTCCCCTCCCTCTGAGCTAGGAAGTCCGAGCAATGCGAATTCCTGGGCAGCTGCTCTGAGATTACACAGCCATGAAAGACGTGAGGGTGGCAGGGGAGGTGATTCCTAGCACAGCCCCATTCACATGTCTGATCTGTGCAGAAGGTGGAAGGGTCCTGGGTCCTGGAGGACTGCGTGTTGCTGTAAACGTAGCCAGGTGGTGACTCCACCTGCAGCTGTGGCTCTAGATGCAGTATCTTCCCTGAAGCAAAGCAGCACACCCCTGGCACCTGCTATGCAGCTTTTGACCCATCCAAGTATTTTTTCTCTATAGCAGTTTTCAAGGACCACCAAAAGCAGTTTGCTTTTATCTGTCACCTTCACAGTCTTGCCTCAGGGCCACGTCAACCCTTCCACTTTCTGCCACAGTGTAGTTGGCAGAGATCTTGTTCTCTGCATTCCACAGAACATGACACTGGTCTACTACCTGGGAAACATTATGCTGATTGGGCCTGCTATGATCTCAATGTCTATCCCCTCCAAAACTCATATCGAAATTTAATTGCCACTGGGGTGGTATTGGGAGGTGAGACCTTTAAGAGGTGTTTAGGTCATGAGGGCCCCACCCTCATGAATGGGCTAATGCTATTATTGACAGAGTGGGTTTGTTATTGAGGGAGTAAGTTCGCCCTTTCTTGCCCTCTCTTGCTCTCTCTTTGATATTCCACCATGTTATGATGCAGCAAGAAGGCCCTTGCCTGATGCTGGTCCCTTGATCTCAGGCTTTCCAGCCTCCAGAATCATAAGTCAATACATTTCTGATCATTATGAATTATCCAGTCTGTGGTATTCTGTTTTAACAGCACAAGATGGACCAAGACAGGGCCTGAGGAACAAGAAGCAGCAGATACTTTTCATGTACATTAGTAAGACAAATGAAAATGAGATGGGGGAGATGAACCCCATAATAATTCAGGGGTCTGTCACCTCAGGGAGGCTTATGGGGCACCAATGGTCTGAAGCATGTCAAGATATCCCCTCCAAAGTGAAGGATATATTGCTGCATCTGGACCACCTACCACAAAAATAATGGAGGTTTGCATACATCACATTTGAGAGTTTTACTCCAACCCATTTGATCAGAAATATATTGGCTTATGGTTCTGGAGGACGGAAAGTCCAAGATCAAGGGGCCAGCATCTGGCAAGGGCCTTCTTGCTGTGTCATAACATGGAATAAGGGCAAAGTGTGAGCGAGAAAGGGCAAGAGGGGGCAAACTCACTCCCTCAATAACAAACCCACTCCCTCAATAATAATAATGCAATAGGTGCCAGTTTTGAGTGGGGACAAAATCAAGAGAAGACTCTGCAGCCAGTCCAGCCTGCACAGCAAGTGCTCTTCCTTTGGGCCTTGTGACTCCACAGACTGATGATGCTCAGAATGTGCTTGTGGACAGGGTTGCTGCTGTCAAGCGTGGGCTGCTGGCAAGTGTCAGGAAGAGGATCACTGTGCAGGCCTCCAGGGTTCTGGTGCAAGTCCATGCCCTCTTCTGCAACAGAATATTCTCCTTTACAGAAACAGTTGCTGGGTCAGGCACGGTGGCTCGTGCCTATAATCCCAGCATTTTGGGAGGCCAAGGTGGGCGGATCACTTGAGGTTGCGAGTTTGAGACCAATCTGATCACCATAGAGAAACCCCATCTCTACTAAAAATACAGAAAAAATTTATCTGGGCGTGGTGACGCATGCCTGTAATCCCAGTTACTCGGGTGGCTGAGGTAGGAGAATCGCTTGAACCCGGGAGGCAGAGGTTGCGGTCAGTCAAGATCATGCCATTGCATTCCAGCCTGGGCAATAAGAGCGAAACTCCGTCTCAAAAACAAAAACAAAAACAAAAACAAAAACAAAACCAAGAAACAGTTTCTGGCTTATAGCTGTGCCCTGGTAGGGACTGAACACTGGACATCAAGTGACCATGTGGCCTGAGCATCTGTTTCAGAAGGCTGGGTTCCCATGAAACATACCTGGAGGTGAAGATTTGTGGGCAAGGGGTTTATTGGGAAATACTCTTGGAAATAACACCCATAAGGGAGTGAAGGAGATGGACTTGTGAAGAGGGAAATGTTAAACTCTGACGAAGTTGCAACAGAGGGCTAGCTAATTCCCCGGGGAGCTCTGGAACTGGGTTAGCTCTCCAGCGATATCCCAGATTCAGGCAAGAGAGTTAAGCCATTGCACCCCTACATTGACTAGCCATTGGAAGCAGGCTTCCTCCGGGGTGGGGTCACATCCGTGGGTGAGGCAGCTCTCTGCTGCTGAGGGCCAGGGCCAGAGGGTGACTCAGCTGTGAACTGTCCTGGCAGTTGGGGAACGAGGGCCCCAGTCCTGGAGGTGAGATCTCCCTGAACACCTCAGTATCCAAGGTGTCCAGTGGAAAGTGGGTGTTATCAAACCCACCAAGCCCTGAGGTCAGCCGGTGAGGCTGAATCTATCCTCAAGTGGGAATGTGCTCAGGCACAGATAAGTTGCAGGAGCAGGTGGCTCAGACTCCTTTGACACTGTTGATCCCCACCTATGGCCTTAGGGATGTGTAATTGAGAAGACTTGTTGGGTTTGGTTTATAGGTGATTTTGCATAATATCCTGGCATTGACTGGAAGTGGGTGCCTGCTGTATGACAGCCTCATTCAGGGGTTGCTCTGAAGGATATTGAAAGACATATTCAAGCAGAACTCTACAGGTCTCACTTTGGACTGACAGAGGATCCGGATCTACAGTCATTTACGGGCAGTTGCTAATGGTTTAGCTCAGAAGTAGGCAAACCACAGTCCGCAGGTCAAGTCTGGCCACCTCTGATTTTGTAAATAAAAGGTGTTTTTGGCACACAGCCACACCCATGTGTTTGCTTTTTGTGCTGTTTTCATGCGACAACAGCAGAGTTGCATAGTTGCAACGGAGAACAAATGGTCCACAAAGCCTAAAACATTTGTAAATTTGATAGCAAAAGTTTGGTAACCCCTGGCTTAGCTGAATGGTCAGGGATTTGGGAAAACCAGAATTGGAAGATGGTGACACGCAGTGTGGGTAGGAAATACGTGGAGCGTGGAGAATGGGCACAGAGTGCAGATGTTTCCAATGTGGATGCCCTGCAGAGGGCACCCCCTGCAGAGGAGCTCTTCAGAGCCAGGTGGATACAATGATGAGAGCGTGAAGCAGAATTTCTCCGTGGATGTCAGTTATCCTCTTTCCCCTGCCAGCCCAGTGCTTGCCCACTGTGTCCACGTTCAGTGTAGCCATGGTGGCAGAGATAGAGGTTATGCAGGGGTTCAGCAGCAAATGTGTACTCCCTGGCACCAGGGCTTCCGGATAACGCTACTGCTGAGTGCCCGGCCTGCTAAGAGCAGAGACCGACACTGAGCCCCTGATACGGTGCATCCAGGGGACCAGGCAGCCTGGTAGCAGGTTGATTACTCGAACCATTTCTATTATGGAGGGAATGGAGATTTGTTTTCACTGGAAGAGACTCATACTCTGGAGATGTGTTTGCCATCCCTGCTCATAATGCTTCTGCCAGCATCATCATCTGTGGACTTTGTGAGTCTTATTCACCATCATGGTACAACATTGCTTCTGATCAAGGAATTCATTTCATGACAAAAGAAGTGTGACAATAGCTTTATGGTCATGAGGTTCTCCGGTCCTACCAAATACTCCATCACCCAGAAGCAGCTGGCCTCATGGAATGGTGGAATAGCTCAGGGAAGACTTACTCAGTAAGTCATCATCAGTTGGGAGACGACACCCCGACAGGAGGGAGTTCTGTCTTACATGAGACAGATATGCTTTGAACCAGTGACCAATTTAAGTTGTTGTTGCTTCTCCATGGCCAGAATACATGGTCCAGGAATCAAGGGATAGAATGAGAGTGGCTTCTCTCATTAAAACTAATATCCCATTCATAGATTTTATTTTCTCCCCTCCCAGCAACTTTGAACCCCACTGGTTTGGAAATCTTAGTTCCCAAGGAGAGAATGCTTCCCCCAGGGGACACCATTGTTTTATTGAATCATAAGTTGAGATGGGTTGGGCACCGTGGGTCACGCCTGTACTCCCAACACTTTGGGAGGCTGAGGTGGGCGGATCACCTGAGGTCGGGAGTTCGAGACCAGCCTGACCAACATGGAGAAACCCTGTCTCTACTAAAAATACAAAATTAGCCGGCATGGTGGCACATGCTTGTAATCTCAGCTACTTGGGAGGCTGAGGCAGGAGAATCACTTGAACCTGGGAGGCGGATGTTGCAGTGAGCCGAGATTGCGCCATTGCACTCCAGCCTGGGCAACAAGAGCGAAACTCCGTCTCAAAAAAAAAAAAAAAAAAAACAAGTTGAGATGGGGTTCTCAGCCACTGGATTAAAAGGCAAAAGAGAGGGTTACTCTGCTGACTGGGATTACTGGTCCCAATACCAAGGGGAAAGGGGGTTCCTGCTGTGTGAGGCATATTTCCTCCCCTCCTCTTCCTCATTTTATTTTATTTTATCATTACATCATGCGATTATATTATTTTATGTAAGCTTTACAAATTTTAACCTTATGATTTAGTCTTTAGGTAGCAGAATTTTCAGATGGAATAGTGACTGGCTCAGGAGTAACTAACGCGTCCTGAAGACGGATGGTGTGTTTATCTCCCAGGATGAACCCAGTGACTGCTGGGACTTCACATCTTCTCATTTTGGGGAGATGGTGTGTTATGAATTGAATTGTGTCTCCCCAAAATTCATATGCCGAAGCCCTAATTCTTAATGAAGACATTTGAAGATAGTGTCTTTAGGGAGGTGATCAAGGTTAAATGAGGTCATAGGGTGAGCCCGAATCCTGTAGGACTGGTGTCCTTATAAGAAAAAGAAGAGACTCAGATCTCCCCCCAACCTCACTCTCCTTGCTTTTTTTTTTTTTTTTTTTTTTTCGAGATGGAGTCTCACTCTGTCGCCTAGGCTGGAGTGCAGTGGCGTGATCTCGGCTCACTGCAAGCTCTGCCTCCCAGGTTCACGCCATTCTCCTGCCTCAGCCTCCCGAGTAGCTGGGATTACAGGCGCCCGCCACCACGCCCAGCTAATTTTTTTGTATTTTTAGTAGAGACGGGGTTTCACCGTGGTCTCGATCTCCTGACCTCGTGATCCGCCCTCCTCGGCCTCCCAAACTGCTGGGATTACAGGCGTGAGCCACCGTGCCCGGCCTTCTCCTTGTGCACACAGAGGAAAGGCCACGTGAGGACACAGTGAGAAGGTGGCTGTCTATGAGCCAGGAAGAGGCTTCATCCTACCAAAAATCAACCTGACAGTACCTTGATCTTGGACTTCTGGCCTACAGAACTCTGAGAAAATAAATTTCTGTTGTTTAAGCCACCCAGGCTGTGGCATTTTGTTATGGCAGCCTGAGCAGACTAACACAGAGTGAGAATGTCTTTCTTTGTATGAAGGATAGTTTCATCTTGTTATGTAGAGACACAGAGTTATTTTTGTTGTTGTACAGAACTCCAAAAATATATGCAGAAGGGTGTTCATGAATGCAGAGTAGCCAAAGGGGTAGACTTTGCCAGTTATCAAGTTACGGTCTTCCAGCTTCCAGCCCAGCCTTCTATGCTCTCTGTGTTGTGATAATGGAGTTGGAATTCTGCAAACCATATTTCTGCTTTGTCTGCTGTGTCCCTGCTGGGATCTGACAATAGGGGATGTTAGAAAGAGCAACTTTGGCTGGGCATGGTGGCTCATGCCTGTAATCCCAGCACTTTAGGATGCTGAGGTGGGCAAATCACCTGAGGTCAGGAGTTCGAGACCAGCCTGGCCAACATGGTGAAACCCCATCTCTACTAAAAATACAAAAATTAGCCAGGCGTGGTGGCGCATGCCTGCAATCCCAGCTACTTGGGAGGCTGAGGCAGGAGAATCGCTTGAACCCGGGAGGTGGAGATTGCGGTGAGCCGAGATTGTGCCATTGCACTCCAGCCTAAGCAACAAGAGCAAAACTCTGTCTCGAAAAAAAAAAAGAAAGAAAAGAAAAAGAAAAGAAAGAAAGAAAGAGCAAGCAGCTTTGAGGCTAGAACAAGAGGAACATTCTTGCTCCTTTCTGTCTGCTTCCTGTGGGCATCACCCTCACACAGCTTCTTCACTGTGGCAGCAGCAGTTCCTTCCTAGAGTAGCTGCTGGATCCAGTTTGCAGTTTTTCCAGCAGGCAGACCAGCCCAATTACACCCCTCTGGAGACATCAGCACCTGCTGACCCTGTCTGCTCCTTAGAGGTCTGCATTCTAGCCTTCCATGTTTTCACAATTCCAGTCCCTTCTTCATTCCTCCAGCCCTGGGGGTGTGTGTTGCTTCCTGGAAGATTCTCTCCTTAGAGTTCTCTTTTTTGTATTTTTAGTTTTTCAATGCCTAGTTAATAATTCTTTATATTAAATTTCCTCTGTTAACACAACACATGGTTTCTGTCTCCTGATGGGACCATGACTGATATAGACCTGGATCATTGCAGATTCTGCCTTGTGGATTCCCCATAATGAGAGAGATAAAATCATTAGAGTCTATTTTGCCCAAAGTGCCTGTTGATCCAAAAAGCCCTCCCCATCCTCAGCCCAACACCTTCTCTCTGCCCAACATCTAAGCCAGTCGTGACTGCACCCAGAGTGCTGCTTGGCTCTGAACCCCCAGCTCCTAGGATGGACCAGGCACATCGCCTCAGGGCTCAGGCCACTCCTGTTTCCCCACCTAACATCACAGGGTCACCATGAAATTCAGGGTCCAGCCTGTTCTGTGATTATCTTTCTGGACTCTTCTCACAACTGCCAAGTTTTCTGTAACCACTCCTGGGGTCTCCAGCTCCTTAAAGGAGGCCCCCCGCCTCACAATGACAGCTTCAGGAGGAGGGAGGCTTTTGAGGAGCACCTGTCCTGGAATCTCCCTGGTGGGCCATTCCAGCTGACTCTGGAGGTGTTCTAGTTACCCCTGTTAGATTTCTCATCTCCAAGTCACCTCCCCAATCCAGTGACAATAAAAGAAGGCTTCCTTCTCCTAGTTCCCTCTGCCAGGGCACTTAGGAGGGTGGGATGGCAAAATTTCCCTTGCCCCCATTCCTACCTGCCTCCCCTGACCTCTAAGGGCCCAACTCTTCTCCTAAGGGAATTCTCCTCTTCCTCCAGTTCAGCCAGGATGACTTCCTTAATTTTTCAGTCACTTACTTCTTCTTCTTTTTTTTTCTTTTTGAGACAAAGTCTCACTCTGTCACCCAGGCTGGAGTGCAGTGGTGCGATCTCGGCTCACTGCAACCTCCGCCTCCTGGGTTCAAGCAACTCTCGTGCCTCAGCCTCCAGAGTAGCTGAGATTACAGGCGCCTGCCACCACACCCGGCTAATTTTTGTATTTTTAGTAGAGATGGGGTTTCACCATGTTGGCCAGGCTGATATCAAACTCCTGACCTCAGGTGATCCTCCCACCTCAGCCTCCCAAAGTGCTGGGATTACAGGCGTGAGCCACCACGCTGGCCATTTTTCAGTCACTTTCTCCCAGCTCCTGTTCTGGCTGTAAGATCTGTTTTTGAGCCAGTTCCATTTCTGCTTGAGTCTGTATGCACAGCTAGTAGCTACTGATAGCGTCCTGCAGGAACGCATTCACATCTCCTTCTTAGCTTTCGGGTTTACAGTAATTACACTACTTTACCTTTCAGAGACAAAAGAAGATAGTGGTTAAGAGGCAGAGGCCAGAGCCGGACTGCCTAGGTTAAAACTGCGGCCCCTTCCGCCAACTAGCTGTGGGACCTTGGGCACGTTATTTATTTACTTTTTTTTTTTGAGACAGGGTTTTGCTCTGTCGCCCAGGCTAGAGTGCAGTGGCACCATCATGGCTCACTGCAGCCTTGACCTCCTGGGCTCAAGTGATTCTCCCACCTCAGCTTCCCAAGTAGCTGGGACTATAGGGGAACACCACCATGGTCAGCTAATTTTTTTTTTTTTTTTTTTTTTGTAGACTCCCACGGTGGTCAGCTAATTTTTTTTTTGTTGTTGTTGTTGTAGACAAGGAGTCTCACTATGTTGCCCAGGCTGATCTTGGACTCCTAGGCTCAAGTGACCCTCCTGCCTTGGCCTCCCATAGTGCTGGGATTACAGGTGTGAGCCACCACACCTGGCCTGGGCACATTATTTAAGGTCTTCATGTCTCAGTCTCCTCATCGCAAAATGCATATAACAGATTACCCTATCTCAGAGGCAGGGTGTGAGGATTTGATGGGATAACCTACAGAACGCTGAGAAATGTCCCTGTTACAAAGCAAGCACCCACTGAGTATTCACTGTGATCATTATTCTTGACTTCACCCCAAGAAGAAGACTCATTCCCCGGAAGGGAGTTGAATCAAATACACATTTAGCTTTTGCAGATTGTATTAAATGTAGCTGGTGGAAAAAGGAGAAATAATCATTTACATATTGCTGAGCTCCTGTTGGAGGCAGGCCCCTCAATGGGCCTCCTGGAGTGGGCAGGAGAGGCCCCTCTGGGATGCGGCTCCCTAGCGTGACCCCAGGGCCAGCGTGTCACAGCTGAGTGCCAGTGGAGGATTTGCAGACCACGTTTTCCACACAATGCAGCCTCAGTGCAAGCCAGCTGCAGCCCTGGAGGGAAGCCCAGCTGTGCCGGACTTCCTGAGAGATGAGGACTCCAAAATAGCATCTTCCAGAGGGGTTTTTCGAGGGTCACTGATTCCACGTGATTTTTGCCTCCTGCTTTGAAATCTAACTCTGCGTAATGCCACGTACACAGCAGGGGCCCTGTGGAGTAAGGGGTTAACTCAACAGGCCAGGGCTGCCCAAACCCTGCACATTCCAAAGAGAGGACTGGCCCTTGCCTGGCCCCTGGGAGATAAGCTCTGAGCCCTTGGAATATCCTGCCCAACAGGAGTGTTTTTTTCACCTGGGGCCTTGGGCCACCTGAGACAGTTTATGCCAGCAATGTGATTTATGACGAATGCCTGTTTTTTTTCACCTGGGGCCCTGGGCCAGGCTGTATCAGTCTGCCTTAAGCTAGGCCTGGAGATGAAATAGTTAAGGTCAGTCACGTGGGTGCCACATGCCTCTATGACTGACCCCTAATAAGACTTGGGGGCCGGGCGCGGTGGCTCACGCTTGTAATCCCAGCACTTTGGGAGGCCGAGGCGGGCGGATCACGAGGTCAGGAGATCGAGACCACGGTGAAACCCCGTCTCTACTAAAAATACAAAAAATTAGCCGGGCGTGGTGGCGGGCGCCTGTAGTCCCAGCTACTCGGAGAGGCTGAGGGAGGTGAAGTGCAGACCGAGTGTGCCATGACATCCAGCCTGGCGACAGACAAATTTGTCAAATACTTGGGACCTTAGGGCTTGGCTGGGCATCTCTGGTTGCAGTATTTCATGTGTTGTCACACCTCTATGGACTGAATCTCTGTGTCCCCCTAAAATTCTTTTTTTTGTTTTTTTGAGTTGGAGTTTTACTCTTGTTGCCCAGGCTGGAGGGCAATGGTGCAATCTCGACTCACCACAACCTCCGTCTCCTGGGTTCAAGCATTTCTCCTGCCTCAGCTTTCCGAGTAGCTGGGATTACAGCCATGCGCCACCACACCTGGCTCATTTTGTATTTTTAGTAGTGACAGGGTTTCTCCACGTTGGCCATGCTGGTCCCGAACTCCCGAACTCAGGCGATCCGGCTGCCTCGGCCTCCCAGAGTGTTGGGATTACAGGCGTAAGCCACCGCATTTGGCCTGGCATCCTTTTTCTAAAGAGCTCCCCACCTCCATTCTATTAGGCTCAGGGTCACAAAACCTAGCTCCACCCGGAATTCCTGGCCTCTGGAAGGGCCGGCTCAGGAGAAGGGCCCACGGGCTTCAGGGTAAATCCTGTCCCTGCCAAAGGTCAGGGTCAAACCCTTGGGGCTTTTGCAAGTTAAACTCCAGGTTTGCTGAGCTGGCTTAGAAACTGAGTGAGGAGGGAAAGCAAATGAGTGAGCGAAACTCTGCAGTAGACTCCCAGGGCCTCGTGCCCCACAAAAGCCCTGCGCATCGCCTGGACCGGGTCTCGGCTCCGGGCCTTCTGCGCTTGTGGAGTGAGCTCCTGGACAAGCCTGGACTCATCCTAAGATGAAACCCTTCCCCTGTGTGTGTCTGTGCCTGTGTGTGTGTGTCGGTCTCTGTGTGTCTGTGTGAGTGCGTCTGTGTGTGTCTGTGATTGTGTATGTCTGTGTGTGTGTGTCTGTGTGTATGTCTCTGTGTGTCTGTGCATATGTCTGTGTGTCTGTGTATGTCTGTGTGTCTCTGTGT